>NC_063178.1:46439495-46719231 GCF_023159225.1 Perognathus longimembris pacificus
ACTGCTACTCCACAGAAGGGAGACCCTAGGTACTATTTCCAGCTATTCCACACACCAGCTCCAGCCTCTTGCCCCTGTATGACAAATAGACATAGTGAAGGTTAGAGAAAGATTTATTACCTGGAAGCCAGGGAGAGTACAGCATTCAGCCTATTTTCAGCCATCTTCAGAGATACAGATAAGATCTTAGGCTTTGAATACGTAACTGTGGCAAGGGGTATAAGAATTATAATCTTCAAGCCAGGTGCTGGTGGATCAGGCCTGTAACCCTGGCTACTCAGGAGATGGAGATCTGAGAATCAAGGTTTGAGACCTGCCCTGGCAGGAAAGTCCTTGAGAGTCCTATGTACAATTAACCACCTACAAACCAGAAGGTGACCTGTGGTTCAAACTGGTAAGGTGCTGGCTCTGAGCAAAAAGAGGCTTAGGGACAATGCGGAGGCCCTGAGTTCAAGCCCCAGTGGCACTGCCAAAAAAAAAATCAAACTCAAATTGATTGCTTCCTTTCACACAGCCTTGTAAAGCCTCCTTTTAAACAAAAAGCTATTTTAATTAAGTCCTACCTTTTACTGTTACATCCTTTTACAAATTCCAAATTTTGTCATCTTGTGTGCCCTTTTTTTTTTTTGGCCAGTCCAGGGGCTTGGACTCAGGGCCCGAGCACTGTCCCTGGCTTCTTTTTGCTCAAGGCTAGCACTCTGCCACCTGAGCCACAGCGCCACTTCTGGCTATTTTCTGCATATGTGGTGCTGGGGAATTGAACCCAGGGCCTCATGTATAGGAGGCAAGCACTCTTGCCACTAGGCCATATCCCCAGCACCTTGTGTGCCCTTTTTGATTGAACTTTTAGTTGCATTATCTACAACTACCTAAGCCAAATTCTCTTAAAGTTTTACTTTAAAATGTATTTTTAAAAATGATTATCTTTAAGTGGTTGTATAGAAGAGTTACATTTAGCAAATGAATATAATGTGTTTTGAACCATGTTACCTCTTGAGAAAAGGGGAGGGGGAACCCCACACTTGGCAACTAGAAAACTGAGACTCAGAATTGAATTCAGTTTGATATAAAGAGATGAACTGCTTGGCTCTTTCTTACACTCAAAGACGGAGAACCAAATCTGTATTGATTCCACATAAGTCAGTCTCCACTCTGTAGTGTGGAATCATTCATCTGATAGTCACACTGCAACCCCCTGATTTCTCCCCATCTCTCCTTTCAGAGACTTGGAACAGCTTTCAGCAGAAAGGTGGTGGCTCCCACCTGTAATCCTAGCTACTCAGGATTGTGAGCTCTGAGAGCTGTGACCTAATCAGCAAGAAAACAGAGGATGCCACATTTAATAAGCCACATCATAGGAGTCCCCTCCACAGGCTAGCGGCTGCACATAGACTTCCCAAATTGTGCATCTGGAAGCAGCTCAGAGTTAAGTCTTTTAAAGACAAAAACCACATCCTTTCTGCCAAGCAATGCTTTGTTTTGCAAAGCATATCCAGAAAAAACTGAGCAGTAAATGTAGACTTACTCCCCTAAATACTGAGAGGCTGGAACATTTTGGGGGACTTTTCTTTTTTAGAATCTGCTGACTAAACAGCTTTTTTGCAACACCTGTTTGAGCAAACAACAGTTCTGGAGTCAGGGGCTTTTTTCCTTGGGGGACAAAATGGCATCACTTCTGCCAGGCTTCAGGCCATAACCTACACCATAGGGATACTAATTACAAGCCAGTCCCGAAGAAAGTCAATGGGATTCTGATCTGCCATTCAGCAAAAAGCTAGAAGTGGAGATGTGGCTCAAGTGTTAAAGTGCCAGTTTTGTGCTGAGTTTCATCTGCAATGTTAGCCTGGCATTGCCCTTTCCTCCTATTGGCCCACCAAGGGTCTTTTTGGAGCAGGTGGCTGATAACCAGCTCCCCCCCCCTCTCACCTTGAAGTAATATTCCATTTGGTGAGTCTCCACCAAAAATGCTAACAGCACACTCCCTTATCTACTATCCAGGCAGCTGCCACAAATCTTAGTCTGCTGTAACAAACTACCCCGTTCCCAAGCCCTACATGAATCCCTGGCCCTTAACTCGCCTATGTTAAGAAATCCCCCCCCTACATAAAGACAAGCACCATTTCTCCCTCTCCCATGGGGGAGGTGGTCCTGTCACAAAAAGACTCCTGTTGCTGTACCTGACTGTGTCCATGTGGTTCTGCAATGGCTGTTTTCACCCAGTACTGGCACAAAAGAAAAGGAAAGAGGGAGGGAAGAAGGAAGGAAGGAAGGAAGGAAGGAAGGAAGGAAGGAAGGAAGGAAGGAAGAAGGAAGGAAGGAAGGAAGGAAGGAAGGAAGGAAGGAAGGAAGAAGGAGAGAGAGAGTGAAAGAACAAAACTTGGTCTCATACCTATCATTATGGTTCTATCTCTGAACTAGCCAAGATGTTGCTCCATTTAGAGACCTGGAGGAACATAATGCTCTTTGAAGGTCCTGGGAATGTCAAGACTAACACCTTTACAAATGCATTTCTATTCTTCTGAACAGAGAATGGGTCTGTTCAAGAGTGTTTGGAGTAGAGGGAATGCATGCAGTCCTCTGCAAACATCATTTCTACTTCTGAGGTTCACTGGAGACCTCAGTAGTTACGGCGATAATAGAGTTGGCAAGAGAAGAGAAATCCAATAACACCACTGCCATGAGAAATTAATCTGAATGTTAATACTGCCACATTCACAGAAGAAATGTTACGACCCACCACCCTCTCCTAGCCATGGCTTTCCCAACACTTTAGCCTCCACCTCCAAGCTCCTCCTGTGCCACCTCATTTGTGGTCAAGTAGTGGTTACAATACTTGTAGGTCAGTTCTAAAGAAA
The DNA here is from genome assembly GCF_023159225.1 of Perognathus longimembris pacificus. Taxonomy (NCBI): domain Eukaryota; kingdom Metazoa; phylum Chordata; class Mammalia; order Rodentia; family Heteromyidae; genus Perognathus; species Perognathus longimembris. The sequence continues at coordinate 46,442,351 of NC_063178.1, forward strand.
CTGATGCATGTGTGCAGTGGAACACCTTGCGCCCTTGGCCTGGCCTTTGGGTAATAAGCTCCTACTTATGGCCTCATGCACACAAATCGCATCTCAGCCATATGCTTAATTTATGGGGTGGCAACTTGCACATGTGCAGAGCCCTTCCAAACAAATTTAACGGATGGAATACTAGAAAGTCCAACTGCCCCAGAGAGGGGAGTTACATATTGGTTTAGTGGAATTATGTACTGGGTTTTCTCAATCTTCTCAGCCCAAAAATCTGTCCCAAAACATGGAAGCAAATATTCAACAAAACATGTAGAATTTTTGAAATGTACTGTATTTATGAAACAAAACAATAACTGAAACATCTCTTACGGAACAGAAACATGGTTCAATAAATTACACACACACACACACACACACACACACACACACACACACACACACACACATGTAAGCCAGGGGTGGGGTTGGGAGAGATGGGGAGAATGATGGAAAGAGTGACATTGTTCAGGATGCCTTGTATTCATAAACTGACATGTTGAATTTAAAACCATTATGTGATTACTTAAAGATAATTTAGAAATTATACAAATAATTTTTTTAAAGTTGGGGAAGTTGACAGGTGCTGGTGGTTCACTCCTCTAATCCTAGGTACTCAAGAGGTTGAGATCCAAGTATCACAGTTACAATCCAGCTCAGGCATGGAAAGTCATGAGCCTTTCCAATTAACCACTAATAGCTGAAAGTGGAGCTATGGTTCAAGTGGCTGAGCACTAGCCTTGAGCAAAAATGTTTAAGGACAGTGACCAGGCCTGGAGTTTGAGCCTACAGTCCAGTGCACATGCGCTCTCTCTCTCTCTCTCTCTCTCTCTCTCTCTCTCAAAACTTTAATACATGTAAAACTAAGTAATGCAAGAATAGATATGAGAATTATGATTATATTTTTCTTTCCTACAGCAGTTAGTGTGTGCAAAAGAGACTTGAAAGAGGCAATCTCAGAAGTCTTCTATCATTGCTGTTATGGTATATCACTTATAGAGAGCAGTGGGTTTCATTCTATTTATACCTTATATATAAATATATAATATATGTATCATACAACATATATACAAAGTAATATAAAACTATATAATACATTCTATACAACAAAATAATTCAATATATAATGATATATAATACAGCATGTAGTATATGTTATATGCATAGTGTATAGAATATACTAGGAATTGAATATATAGTATATATGGTATATAGATAGCGGTGTACTATCCATATGCTATCTATCACATACATAGTACTTATGTACACATAGCATGTAGTAAACAGTATGGTGTTTCATGTATGTAGTATGTAAACTACCCTATAAATCTTATATATGCAGGGCTATAAAGTATAGTATAAACATACTACATACTATATATTACATCATTATATGTTCATGTATGCATTATATTATCTATATGTCATATATAGGATATATATGACATACACTATAAATATGATAGTATATCTAGTATTATATGCTATACACTATATACTATCTATACATTATAAATAGGATACTGCTATATATACTATACATGTAATATACACTATGTTATATATAATTATATATTACATTATTATATTATGTATTATATATTTTATACTATATTGTTATATATTAGAGTATATATACTATATACAGTATGTATATTATACTGCTCTGTTATATAATATATACTATATTATATTAATAGATTGTAGTATAGATGGTATATTATATTATTTTAAAGTACATAAATATATGTCTAAAATATATTTATATATGCTATATATAAACCTATACTATATATACACTGTATGTATATTTTGTACATATACAGGATACAGTATAAACTGTATATGGTATATAGTCAATATAGACTATGAGTAGTATATATAGCAATATATACTCTATGTATGTACCATATACTGTATATATTGTACGAAGAGGTAATATATATTCTATGTAAATATATTCAAATGTTATATATGGAAAAATCTATTTATATGCTTACTACATGTAACCCTATACTGCCCCAACCTTTCCTTCTCCTCTTCCATGACCTGACCTGACTGACTTCCTTTGTCTAATAGTCCCATTCTGCACCCATGTCTCATCCTCCTGAATGCCCCAGATTCCACATCCATGAGTGGAAGCCCACCCCCGCATTTGCATAGCACTTGGGCCCTCTCTATATGATGCAAGGTAACATCACTGCCTGTGGGCATCTTGAAAGATTCCTACACTGAGATCCTGGACTCTTCTGATTTTGATTTGTGGTTGTCACTCATTATCCACTTTGTTCAGAGGTTGATGGAATTCCACATATGTAGAACTGGTCAGATATAACACCAAAACTTATAAGCCATTCAATGAGTCATTAAATCACAGACTTTAAACAGCAGAAATTAAAAAATAAAGCCAAGAATTTCAGGGCATAATTACCATTTAAAAGGTGGTAGAGAAAATTCTGAGTTTATTGCTCTATTTTCTAGGCTGTCAATCACCATTTATGAGAAAGCAACTATTTCACTGAGTTGGAATTTTATATCAGCCAATGCAAGCACTCTTCTTTCTTGAGAGTGGAGGCAATTATAACCACAATACCAAAGAATCACTTTTTAAATCATCAACATTGTCATTCTAAGTCAGTCAACAACAAAATAAAATGGAACACTTCCACAGTGGGCTTTTACAGCCAGAAAATTATTAAATATGAATCCCAAAAGGACAAATTGAAAGAAAGGGGGCTGGGAATATGGCCTAGTGGCAAGAGTGCTTGCCTCCTACACATGAGGCTCTGGGTTCGATTTCCCAGCATCACATATATGGAAAATGGCCAGAAGGGGCACTGTGGCTCAGGTGGCAGAGTACTAGCCTTGAGTGGGAAGAAGCCAGGGAAGGTGCTCAGGCCCTGAGTTCAAGGCCCAGGACTGGCCAAAAATAAATAAATAAATAAATAAATAAATAAATAAATAAATAAATAAATAAATAATTCATAGAAAGAACAATGTGTTCTATTATAATAATCATAATTTGTTGACACATTCCGCACACAAATGATATACATTATGCAACCTAATTTTGGGCTTCACCATTAGGAGTAGAGTTTTGTAATGTGGGAGAACTTTTTTCCCAGTATGATGGAGTTTGAGCTCAGGGGCTTGTGCTTCCTAGGGTTGGCATGATACTACTCAGTGCCTGCGCGGATTTCCCTCTGGTGGCTGTTAACCTTAGGTCTCACTTCCCACCGTGGCACGTGCCCAAGTCAAGATCTGCCTGACTCCATTTAATTAATGTCTACAGTATTTTTCTGCCCATGTTGTCCTCAAATCACAATCCTCCCACATTCAGCCTCCCAAGCTGGAAACTCTTTCTTCCTCATAGCTTTGAAAATATTAAAAGACATAGTTTATTTCTTTCATTTCCTAAAAGGTGATTACATGCAAATTAGATTTTGATTTCTGTAAGATTATACTTCAGTCATCTAGCAAAGCTTCTTTTCTTAGCAGAAAAAAAATAATCCTTTCTATCATCCAAGCTTATGTTGTCCAAGATGGCAACCAATACTCACGTGCTGAGTACATTTAATATGTCACTGAATTTAGTTTTATTTTCTCTTGACTTATTTTTAAACTTTTAAACAAGGCCCCAAGCCTTGGATTATGGCTGTAATCCTCGCTACTCAGGAGGATGAAATCTGAGGATGAAGGTTCAAAGCAGACAGAAACAGGAAAGTCCAGGAGACTATTATCTCCAACTAACCACAACAAAACCGGAAGTGAAGCTGTAGAAGTATAGACTTACCTGAAAGTGCTCAGGGACATGCTTCTAAGCTCTGAGTTCAAGCCCCACACAGGACAGAAAAAGAAATTAAAATAGCCATATAGAGATTTCTATTGAACCTAATTATTGTTTTATAGTACAATATTTCTTTTAAATGGTTGAAAATTTACCACCTAAACTAGGCTGTGCTGAAAATCCATTATCCATATTGCTGATTGTATAATAAAGATTTTACCAAATGTATCCTCCTCCAGATAGAATTTAAAAACTTAACCAGATAAAGGACAAAATATTTTAATTTTTATACCAGTACTGGCCTTGAACTCAGGGTCTGGGCACTGTCTCTTCGGTTTTTCACTCAAGGTTGGTGCTCTACCACTTGAGCACAGCTCCACTCCTAACTTTTTGGTGGTTCACCAGAGAGAAGAGTCTCACAGGCTTTCCTGCCTGTGCTGGCTTTGAATCAAGATCTTCAAACCTCAGCCTCCTGAGTAGTTAGGATTATAGGTGTGAGCCACCAGCACTCAATTCACAAAGGATTTATAAAGACCCAATGAATAGCCAAAAATTAAAGAAAAGAAAGTAATTGGACTATGAGAGAAGGGGAAATTTTAGATATAATCTCACCCCAAGGCATCGCTTAATCTGAAGGAATCTGACTGGACAGAACTCAAACACAAAGTCCCAGGCAGGAGACCAGAAAGGAAGAAGCCAGAGAATGTGAGAATGTGACAGGAAGCTGCCTGAGCCAGGAGGCCTTGCCTCAACATGTGAATGTCACTCAGTGGGAAACCCCAGGGCTCACATTATAAACATCTGTGAAGTAGAAGACACTAAGCAGAGATCTTAGTTTCTATCCACTACAAGGATGACAGTTACATACTAATAAATTTGGAAAACAAATAAAATCTTGAGTTGGCTTTACATGTATATGTGGGTACTTGTTGTTGGTCATGGAGCTTGAACGCAGGGCGTGGGCACTATCCTTGAACTTCTTTTTGCTTAGGGCTAGCACTTTGAGTCACAGCACTACTTCTGAACACACTGGACACTTTTTGTCTGTGTGTGCTAATCCTAGGACTAGATGTCACAGTCTGGGTGCTGTCCCTGAGCTTTCTTGCTCAAGACCAGTACTCTACCACTTGAATCACAGCTCCATTTCTGGATTTTCTGAGGGTTAATTCACGATCAGAGCCTCATTGTCTTTCCTGCCAGGGCTGGCTTTGAACCATGACCCCAGATCTTAACCACCTGAGTAGCTAGTATTACAATTGTGAGGCACCAGTGCCCAGCCTAAACTAAAACAAACACAGACACACACACACACTCACACACACACACATACACACACACACAATTTTTCCCAGTCTCATTCTATTTTAGAATTAGATAACAATGGGAGAAAGGTAGAAACATTCAAGATCTGTGTCTGTGAAGGGAGTACATGACAATGAACTAACTCTCCATGGATGTCCCAAAGAAAATATCTGCCCAGATAGGATGTTAGAATGTTCCAAACTTTCCTGTGTGGGAGGTGTGGTGAGTGACAAGTTGAGTAGGGGCTCTCAACTCAGGACATCTGGGATATTTTATCATGAAAGATCAGTCAGTAAGGCTATCTAGCTTTCCCTTTGGGGAGACTTTCATAGGTCTTTTCTTGTTGCTCACAACTACTGTATAAATAGGAACCCCATTTTAAAAATGAATACTTGGTTCAAATTGATACAAAACAGCAATGAGCAATTAGTGGACCTAGTTCTGATCAGTGCTCTACAGGATTTCAAAATGTTGCCTGGGTAATTTCAGCATACGGAAACACTGCCTTCTAGCAACAGAAAAGTAATTACAACCTGGGAAACTCCTGATTCTCTATAGGTAATTATTCATCCGTGATGAGTTTGAATCCATGTGTAACAAGGAAACACAGTAGGATTAATCCCCACCCCCATGCTTTTCTTCCCCTCCTTTACTTTATTTTGTCAGTATTGTGGCTTGAACTCATGCCTTCTGACTCAGTTTTTCTACTTGACGCTGCCCCTCTACTACTTAAGCCGCACCTCTACTTTGGGCTTTTTGGTGGTTAACAGGAAATAAATGTCTCACAGACTTTCCTTGTCTGACTTTGAACTGTGATCCTCCGATCTCAGCCTCCTGAGCAGCTAGGATGACAGGTGTGAGCCACCAGCACCTGCTTGGCTCATTACACGGTGGGAACATTGTCTAGAAGCTGGCTACCTCGGATGTGCAAAATGCTTTTCCTTCATATAATTCTGATTAATGAGCTCATAGCTTCGTATATGCCTGTGTGCTGTATCTGAGCTTCTTTTGCTCAAGGCGAGCAATCTAGACTTGAGCCACAGCATCACTTCCAGTTCTTTTGAGTATTTAATGAGTCTGTTTGTTTCCTGCCTAGGCTGGCTTTGAATGGCAATCCTCAGATCTCAGCCTCCTGAGTAGTTAAGATGACAGGCATGAACCATGGGTTCTTGGCCTTTTTTATGCTTCCTTATAGCTTCCCAATCACTAGACTTAAGTAAAGTGACTGCTTAGGCTTCAGAGGGGTATTTGATCAAATACCCATCAATATTTTGATAGTGATCAAATACGAGCATCCTCACACTAGCTAATGAAGAATGGGTGAGGGCTATACAACAGCTGAGATCTTTGCTGTTATCTTGCTACGACTTCCTTTAGTACACACAGAAAGAACCTAAGGTCAGAATCATTACATGTTCATGCAACTTTCCCTGGATAAATTGCTTTATGGGTGTCCAGCTATATAAGACTTGTGAGGAGAGGACATTTGAGATTCCCCTTAGAGTCAGAAAACCATGAAGAATGGAAAATTGAAGATCAGAAATACTAAGAATTCTTTTTTTTTTTTTCCCAGTCCTGGGCCTTGGACTCAGGGCCTGAGCACTGTCCCTGGTTTCTTTTTACTCATTGCTAGCACTCTACCACTTGAGCCACAGCACCACTCCTGGTCGTTTTCTGTATATAGGGTGCTGGGGAATCGAAGCCAGGGCTTCAAGTATAGGAGGCAACCACTCTTGCCACTAGGCCATATTCCCAGCCCCAGAAATACTAAGAATTCTTGTATTTCCATACTTCCTACTTTTTCCTGCCACAGCAATTTTACTTGAGAGTGTAACTGTAATTGTGATAGCTCTTACCTTGACTCTAATGATTAATGATTTTTAAAAAATCAAGTGGACATCCCAGAGTTGTCACAGAGGCTGATGAAATCCCCACAGTCAGGGATAAGATGCCTTATGCTGTAGACTTGTGTAGTTCTTAAAGGAGTGTCTGGACACTGTAGCTCTTGGCATTAAGGTAGGCAATTCTGCCATCTAGTGGACTTTGAATCAACTTCAATTCAAAGCCTTCTGTAATTCAGTAAATCTTATTTAAAATGACAAGGGAAGCATGGAGTTGAGGGCTCTTGACTATAATCCCAGCTACTCAGGAGACTGAAATATGAGGAGCAGATGCTTGGTTTAAACCCCTTCTGGGCAGGAAAGTCTACGAGATTCCTATCTTTAATTAAACACCAGGTAGCTGGAAGTGGTGCTATAGCTTAAAGTGGTAGAGTGCTAGCCATGAGCAAGTGCTAGCCGTTCAAGGGCAGCACCCAGGCCTTGAGTACAAACCCTATGACCAACCAAAAAAAAAAATCAGGATAAAACAAAAACAAAAAGTGGAAGTGGCACTGTGGCTTAAAGTGCCAGATTGCTAGCCTTGAGCACCAAAGCTCCGAGAAAGCCCCCAAGCCCTGAGTTCAAACCCCACAACCAACAAGAACAAGAAAAAATGTCAATGCCAGAATGGCCTTGTGAGAAGAATATCATACTTCCTTTATTTTTCAGATCTATTGGGAGGAGTAAATATGAACCTGGCACTCTTGCTTACCACTAGAAACTTTTGGCCATAACTGTTAACACTGATGTTCTCAGTACCATAAAATAAGCACCATAAAAGCAAAGATTATGACTTTCTTACAGACATCCCCATTGAACAGAAACAGACGGCACACTACTAGTTGGCAATCAGAAGATATTTGGTGAATAAATACATGTGCTTAGGATCAGTAAATAAAAGATGTGGTAACAAACTGTGTCAAAGTTAGGAAAGTTAGTTGTGAGAGTTTTGCATTGTCAACAGGGTAAATCTAGTTACTGCAATTCCTGGGTGAGCAGTGAGAAAAGAGCTTAGGCCACTTTACAGCCTTTGGTCTTATTCCATGGAGATATCTTTATGGAGTTTAGGGGTGTGAAGCAAGATTACTTTCTAAGTACCACATGGAAAACAAATCATGTTCTTATTCCTGCTGAATACTTAAACAGTGAGGTTGAGAACAAAAGTTTAGTAGGGCTGACACTGACATTAGAAGCCAATAGGAAGATGTCTGGGTCCTTCGCCCCCAGCTCTCTCCTAGCCAGCGGAAGAGGCGGGGAAGCGCGCCCTGACCAAGGCGGGCCAAGAAAAGGTGAAGAGTCGACGGACCACCTGCACCCAGCACCCCTTTCACCGGAGGACAATCAGACAGCCAGGGAGAGTGTCATGCAAGGTCTCGCTTTATTTGGGAGGAGCTTTGGCTTTTAAAGCGGCAGGAAGTGGAGGGGTGTAGGCGTACCTAGCTAGGGACTGAGGGGAGGCCTGAGCTGTCCATCAAGGGTGGATGGCTGAGGGACCAATCCTAAGAGGCTGCCTAATTCTCCATCACAGCCCACAGGACCGCCTCTGGGTTCACCTCCAGGCGCCATCTTGGCCACAAGTGGTCCCAAAGCTGGGAGGTGGGACCAGCTAGAACTACCTTTCTGGTTCCGCATAATAGCCCCACGTGATCCCGGGGCAGAGCCAGCTGGGCGTGCCCCCACATCTCCCCCTTTTGTTTTTTATTATCTGGTGACGGCCCTACTTGAGTGTGCGCCTGTCTTAGATTGTCCCCTGCTGAGGATCTTACCCATCATTGACTACCACTCTAGCTCTTCAGGCAAACCTACCTGCAGGGCTTGCCAGCCCAGTGGAAGAACATGGGGGGGGAGAAATTGACACTCAAGAGGAGGCCCTGATATTATTTTGCCTCATGCCTGCACATTCTGGTAAGGGCTATGACCAACCTCATAGGGTTCCCATTTGGCTAAAAGCAGCATAATGCTGCCAGACCACCATTAACTGAACAGCTCTGGCTCATTGCTTAAGAAATAGGGGAAGCCTATTTACCCTAGCAAGGATCAAGTGTAAACACAGAGGCAAATGTAAACACAGAGATAAATGCAAACATAAGGCAAATGTGAACACAGGCAAATATAAACAAAAGGATCATGGGAGGTCTCTCCCACGGGGGGAGAAGGTAAGGGAGCCAACCATTTGGCTCAGTCTAGGGAAAATTGGAGTTCAGTCCATTTCGGTGCCACTCAGGATAAAGCAGGCAGCATTCCCCTTCTCTGGAAGTGAGCAGGTCCAGGCCCTGGTGGTTCTGGAGGTCCACAGCAGCCAAGGTGCTAGCAACTTAACACATCATTAGTGGACAGTTTATCATAAACATTAAAGCAAGGTGCCAAGGCTTTCAACACCTATTCTCCCCCCAATGGGAGCCCCTAGTCTCAGCAACGGGGGAAAGACATAATGGAAATAACATTGAAAACTCCATTCCAGTTCTTTGGCAGTAGCTGTAGGCGTTATCACCACTGAGAAACATTGTGCCATAAAAGATGTAGAGGTAGAGTCCTAGAAGCAAGCAGGGCAGGCACTGGAAGGAATGGAGGCTGGCTGTCTCCATTGTTGTCCACCACTGATAGATGCAGGCAGGTTTCCCATATTTCCAGGGAGCAGCAGGAAGAAATCCACCACAGTCTTTTTTATTCCTAGAGAGAATAAGGAAGCATACCTCAAGAGAAAGTGCTCTTGGGTAGTTATTTTGGTGAACAGTATTTTAGGTCTCTAGCAGGTACCCAAATTGGGCTTGTTTCCCTGATTGGGAAAACACATCTGAAGCCCCTTCCCACACTAATAAGTGGGTCAGGACCTCGCCATGATCCAGTAAGGGGGTCCTTCCATCGGACTTCCACCTTTAAATAAGGTGTCTGATTTGACCAATGCCTCTGAAAAAGCCGTCAGAGGTTGGTCTTTGGAGAAATTTGAAATATTTAGTGTAAGCATGGCTGTCCTTAACTGGTCATAGGGGATGCCTCCCCCTTTGTTTTTTATTAATTGGTCCTTTAGGGTCTTGTTATGCCAATCTATTATGGCTTGACCCCTTGGATTGTATGGTATTCCAGTGGTGTGTTTATATTCCACATTTGCAAAAATCTTTGCAATGGTTTGCTTATAAATCAAGGCCCATTGACTTTCTTTACCTGTAAGGGTAGCCCCAGGATGGCAAAACATGGTAGCAAATGGCTTTCAACATGCCAGGTCCTTTCACCTGAATAGGCAAGTTTAATGTATGAAGACACTAGGGTTGGTAACTACATACAAACTACCAGAAAACAGGTTCATCAGCTGCTGGGCATGGGTTAGTGCCAAGGCAACTGTTTATAGCTCCTTAAATTGTGCAGACCCTGTAACTGGCTCAAAGTAGTGGGTGCTTTCTTTCCTATTGGCAGGGGAGGTGGTGGAGTATACCACCGCGGCAGATCCCGCTTTGCCTCCATCAGTAAAAACATTTACACCTTTAATAAGAGGTTTGGTAGAGAAAAGTATAGGGGGAGTCCACTGTAACCTCAAAAATGAGGTCACCCATCTTGAAGTGCCATAATGGCAGTCCAACTTCCCCATGAAACCCTCTAAGGCACTAGACACCCAGTTATGGTTTCTTTTAACCCACTCAAAATCTGACAGCCAGTAGGGAATAACTAGCACATCAGGATCCCGCCCATAATGTCTCAGGGAAATATCCCTGCCCTTAATTACCAGGTAAGCTAGCGGTTCTAGCTGGGAATAAACCCTGGGAGCCCCTCCTACTGATGCATGTAACCATTGGAGAGGCTCGCCCACCTGAGTAATGGCGGCTGAGGAAAGCTCTGAGCTGGGAAGGATCCAGAGACAAAGGGGGCATTCGGGCCTATAATGAGCCAATTGTGCCATATTTAAGGCCGTCTGAATTTTTTGAAATATTACTTGATGTGATGGAGTTATTGTAATAACATCAGTGGGGGCTTTATCCTTTAAAGAGTCAAAAAGTGGAAGCAGATCTTCTGTGGGCAGGTGAAGCCAAGGCCTTAGCCAGTTAATCTCACCTAACAGTTTTTGTAACTCCACCAAAGTATAGGTGCCATCAAATCAAATCATATCATATTATTTAACCGTACTGGCAGGTGTTAGAGGGCACAAATGAATAACTATCAAGAGGTCAAAGGGTCAGGACAATGTTCAGCTTCTTCCATCCCGAATCACCAGGCTTCGTTAGTCATGTGTGATGGAGGCAGGCAGGAGAGATGGGTTGGGCACCTCCTGCTGGGTTGCCTGCAAATTTCTATACAGACTGGTTAAAGACATTAGTTTGGGAGCAGACTGTGGAGGCAGCTTCCTGTGGCCCTGGAATGCCACAGTCCACACAACTAACACACATGTCAACCTGGATCCTATAAAGCAAAATATTAATCCTGGGTCAGGAAAATCGAGGTTAGTAGCCACATTTGTGCACTCGTTCCAAAATGACTCTGTTCCCTTGATCCTATAGAGTTTATGAGAGCACAGGAGAGAAAAATGGAGAATTTTTTTTGGCTTGGAGTCTGGTCATAAGAGTCACGATTGCCTCCAGGCTGTTTACTGTGACCCCACCCACAGGCTATAAACATCAGTTAAGACTTAAAGTAAGTTAAAAAGTTAAAAAGGCAAATAATTCTCCACATCCCTGCCCAGCCTCCAGGAATTTGGCATGCCTATTACCTGGGGCAAGGGTGGGAGGCACTTGTTAACACCCATTCTATTGTCTGCCAAGAGGTCAATGCTAGAGAAAATTTAGGATTTAGCCAGCAACAAACAGAATTTAACTGAACCTCCAAACTTAGCAAACATCATCGAATGACAGGGACAGTAGGACAAGTGGCGTCTAGGATGGGGGTGAGGCCTTGTAAGAGGAACGGGAATCTTCTGCCTGGAAGCCTCAGAAAGAGGCACTCCCTGATAGTTGCTAAGGTTACCTAACAGGCCATAACCTGTAGTGATAAAGCATAAGAAGTACGGCCTTAGCTAAACTTCTCCAATCTTGGGTGGTACAAAGTAGATAAGCCAGGCCATGGAGGAGGGTCTCAGCCCAGGGAGAATTAGGTCAATCCTCAGAAACTGCCTTTCTAAGTTCTCTAAGATCCTGGGCTTCCCAGGGGTGCCACCAGGCCTGCCTAATATGTCCCGGGTTAACAATTACTGGAAAGCTCATGCATGGTGAGCATGAGCCGTGGCTGTGAACAGGCGTCTCAGCAGGCTTTCCCAGGTCCACACAAGATGAAGGGGAGCCTCCGGTGGGGGAGGGGTGAAGAGACTGCGGAGGCCGCCCCCTACCTCGCTGGTCCACCACATGTCCCGGAGCCAAGGCGCTTGGCTCGGGACCCAGGGGATCAAGCCAAAGCTTGTCTGTGGGCTCAAAGGAGTGAAGCATTGAGCCCCTCTCCTCCTGGGCAGCGGGAGGGCTATTTCCCTCCCATCCAAGACGTTCCTCCGCAGATCCTTCCCAGGCCCAGATGCTCCCCCTTAGGGGGCCTGGGGTAAAGCAGGTCTTAAGGGTCCTAAGGATTGGGAAGACTAGGAGAGGGAGTTCCTCTCCCAAGTCGAAATCCCTCCTTTCCACTCTATGCTCTACCCAATCCAACGTATCACAGTTAAGGAGACTGGCATCCACCAGCCAAGGTGTGGTGTGTGTCAGGGCCTCCCAAATCCTTGTGGCCTGGGAGTCTGAAATGTCCAGTCTAGTGCTTTGGAGTGTAAATATCAGCACCTGGAGGGCCGGATCACCCGCTGATTGTGAGATTGCCCCATCCTTTCCGGGGATACCCTTACCTCTGGGAACCCGCCTTACTTGGCTCACTGATTGCTTCATTTCTAAACAGCACTAGGCGTTGGGAATTAAGGTCAGGAATTGCTTTTCAAATAGAAAATCCTAGAGACTAGAGCCTCAGGAGCACAGCTAGAACTTCCTTTTCCATCCAGAATGCACAGTTTGTCTGTGGTTGTGTCATAGTTTGTGTCAGGGCCTTTGGGGTCAGCGTGGGTGAAGATCGACCCCTTTTTCTGTTGAAGGGTTGGTCATTTCAATTGACTGTACTCAGTATGAAATTATTTCCATTCTTTCCAAACCAAACAACAACAGGGCTAAGGAACGTGTACAAGGGTTGATTTTCACAAATAATTTTAGGTGTTTTTTTGTTGTTGGTGGTTGTGGGGCTTGAACTTGGAGCTTGGGAGCTGTCCTTGAGCTCTTCAGCTCAAGGTTAGTGCTCAACCACTGTGAGCCATGGCACCACTTCCGGTTTTCTGGTAGTTAAATGAAAATAAGATTCTCATGTGCTTTCTAGCTGAGGTTGGCTTTGACCAAGGATACTCACCTTTTTAGGATTACAAGTGTCATCAGGAGTCAAGTCACAGGATTGCCTCCCTGAGGTCAGCTTAGAAAGGTGGCTGGCCAGGGCTGCACTGACCTTAGATATAGCTGAACAACTCCAGCAATGCCTCTAAGGGCAGCAAAACCAGAGATCTGTCTCAGCCACAGCTATACTCAAGAGGATCCCAACTTCCACACAGCCACTGGGAATCAAGGAAGCACTGGCAATGAACATGGGACCAAATAAACAGCTCCCAAGGAGAACCTATGTAAATTAAGACAAGCCCTTGACCATGTGACCACCAGCTTGGTCTATCCATGGAGGAACCCAACCTTTAACAGGGATAAGAACTTGCAGAGCCACTGGAACCCTGATGACCTTGGGAATATTGTCTGAGGAAGGAAGGGAAGACTGTGGGGTTTCCTAGGTTTATTTCATCACCATTGACAGAGCAGCTCCAGCGCTAGTCAGACCTTCCAAAATGAGTAAACTAGTGTGTAAGGGACTGGTAAAGTGTCACAAGAACCATGTCTCTGTGAGAGCTTCAGGCACTCTGCCATTCTTCCCTGAGGCCCAGAGTCTCCACCTGGGAACTACCAGGGGAAAAGATACACCATACCAAAATCTGGTGCTCTGCAGAGGCTGTGTCATGTAAGGTCCTCTCTGGAGACTCATAGGGACTCTACTATGATTCTAACACCACTCAGTGCTGACACGCTTGCACTGTGCGCATCTTCTCTCCATGCCCATTCTGCACAGCAACACACCACCCCCTTCCTTCCACAAGCATTTGTAAAGTGTGTCCCACACAGCTGTCTGTCAGAAAAGTACCCAAAAGTGAAACCAATCTCTGCTACATTAGATTCACGACGTCAAAACCATTGCTAGATGCTGGTGGCTCATGCCTGTAATGCTAAGTCCTCCTGATGTGGAGGAAGATCTAAGGTAAAGAGAGCCTGGGTAGTTTCCATCTCCAATTCATTAGACAGTGCAGGCTTGGATTTGTCACTGAAGTCATGAAGCACAAGCAATGACCATGAAAATTGAAAGACAGAGAGAGAGAGAGACAGACAAATAGAGAGACAGAGACAGAGAGATAGACAGAAAGACAGAGACACAGAGAGAAGTAGAGACAGAGAGTGGAGAGGTAAGGAAGTATTCAAGAGGAGGGAGATGGGGAGAGGGAATAGAAAAGAAAGAGAAGAAGAGGGAAAGAGGAAGAGAGGAGGAGAGTAATAGGCAAAATTAAAGTAGGGAAGGTAAATGGCACAGGATTGAGGGATGGAAAGAGGAGAGAAAGGGAAGAGAAGGGAAAGGAGACAGTGACAGAGAGAGAAGCACTGGGTTCAAGCCCCAGTACCAGCACACACTCACAAACACATATACACAGCAAACAAAAAAAGGGAGGGGAGGATAAAAATAATTGAGATATTATGGAAAAGCACAGTACATTGTTTCCACCCACCCAGTCACTGAGGACTGGTCCATGTGCAATTCAGGATTCCTCAGCCTCCCCTTTCAGTTCTCCTTGAACATCAGGGTCAACCCTGTCTTTCAATTGCCCTATTGAGGCCCTCACTGCCTCTCCCACAAGAATCCCATCTTATTTTCTGAGCAGAGTCCAAAGGTGAACCACTGAGCCCCCAGGAGCTCCAGCCCTCCACATGCAAATCTCACCAGTCTCCTCTGCAGGCTCAGCCTCCTGAACCCAGAGTACACACACTAAAGGCCAGGTTTGCCAATCTCCTCCCATCACATGACTGTCACCAGCCTCAGCCCTCAACACTGCCTCTCTGTGGAAATCTAATGTCCCTACCCAAACCAAAACAGATAACTCAGTGGTGAAGGGTCACATGCAATCTTACAGAATTTCTGTTCATGTGCGAACACCCTCAGCCCAGGCAGGATGCATCCACCGGTGCCACTAAAACTCCATGCTTTCTCAGTTCCCTTGCTCCTTCAGATCAGAGGTTTCTCCATCCCTAGCTGAAAGGAAATATTTTAATTCATACACTTTGTGATCACAAAAATGAAAACTGGATGTCCAGAATATTGTATTATTTGAAAGTCAGCTGTCCAATAGTCTGGTTCTGTAAGGGATAATAAAGGCTCTCCTATGTCAGAGAAAGCCCAGAGCCTTCAACAGAAATATGACAAGGTAAAGGAACACCATGCCCAAAGCCTGGTCCTCTGGAAAAGGGGGTGACACCTGGGGCCTCTCAGGGGACTTCCAGAATCTCTACCAAGATTCTCCAATACTCTGTGCTGACACTCTTGTATAGTGCCCATGTCCCTCTCTCCCTGCCATTCTGTACACTGGTCCACCATCTCCTTCTTCCCCAACACTGTGAAGGTGGTCCTATCAGAACTGTCACTCAGGTAAGTCCACAAATCCCTTGTGTCATCACAGAAACTAACTTGTGTTACACCAGGTGAAGATCAAAAGCGTCGCCAGGTGAGGGTGGCTCTAAACGGCAGTTCTAATGGTTCTACAAGTGGATGTCCAGAAGACTTCAGTAAAAGCCAACCAGGCAGACTCCATCTCCATTTATTAGAAAATGCAGGCCTGGAGGTGGGACTCAGGTGCTAGATCACCAACCATGCACATGATAACCCAGTATCCACAGGAGACATAAAGAACCAAAGGAACACATAGTATCACATTCTGCACACTCAATAGCATAATAAATGCTATATCTTATCTTACCATATTTCTGTTCATGTACAAAGGCAGTCAGTGCAGGAAGGGTCCATCCACAGGCAAAATCCATCCCGGTAAGGTCCATTCACAGACCCCACTGTATCTCCATGCTTTCTCAGGTCTCTTGCTCCTTCATAGGTTTCCTCACCTCTAGCTGAAAGAAAGGAAAATTATTGTAATTCATACACACTGCCAATCAAACAATGGGCTCTGGGTGTTCAGTATGTTCTCATAGGGGAAACTCAGCTCCCCAGCACTCTGGATGCCATAAGAGAAAAACTGGGCTTCTGAAAAGACCTGCAGTTTTAATTAACCTGTCTAGGTAACAGTATATAAAATGTACTATGTTCTTTCTAATGTGAGCAAAGAACTCTGAAGTCAGGGACTCTTGGATGATGGCTTTGTGTTAAAATAGATGTGAAGAGTATAGACAAAACACCATGCAGAAATCTGCATTGAAATTGAGGAGAGCTGGGCAGAAACTACTGACATGGAGCCTAGGGACAGACCCTTCTCTTTCCCATGAAGTCTGCGCTCATGCTCCCACCCAGCCAGCATCACTGGTGTTCTCATCAGAGTCTCCAGTCTCCTGGAGAGCACCAAAGAGGAAGCAGAGTCCAGGGGGCCTCCTGCCCCTCAGAAACTTGGCCTACCACACCACCAAACTCCAGGACCTAACTTCAAACCTACCTACATACATAAACAAACAAGAAAGTAATGAGGCAGAGAAGGGGCATACATGGAACGTCAGGTGATGACCTGAAGGAATATTCAGGACAAAAACACCATAGTGTTTGGGGAACATAGCATGAAAGGTTGTTGAATGAGGTGACAAAGCTCCCCTCCCCATACTACTTTGTTCAGAAGGTAGAGGATTCTGTAGGCACCTTTCAGCTTTGAAAGCCAGCTCCATGTCAGCTGTCCTTTCCCTGGAATCCAAGCTGCAGGATTCAATAGCATTTGCCGCTGGCCTTGGCTGGGATGGGCTGGGATAAGGCCTCTGCTGGGTGTGCTGGCCACACGCAGTGTGAACTTCTAGAATGACTTGCTCCTGCAGCATTTATGTGAACACCTCTCTGATTTCCCCGCCCCCCCTCCACTGAGAGAAAGTTTCTGAGTTCTTGTACCACTTTCTGCAATAGCTGTGTTCTTATGCTGTGGGCATTAATTTGGGTCCTTCACACAGCAGCAGAGTCTGTGAAGAACGGTGACTGTCCTGTCAGCCACACATAGTCCAGTCCTGTCTTGTACTCTTACTGGAGGCTGTGGCCTCCACTTGAGGCTGCCCAGAGGTAAGGGCATTTCCTATGACTGGCAACTCTTTAGGCTGATCAACCAGTCAAAGGAAAACTTGGCTCCCGATTCTGCTAGAGCTATAGCTGGGTAAGACGCAAAATGAACGGCAGGCAACCTAGTACTTCGGACTCTCTTCACATGTGTCTCAGTGCCATGACCATCCCACTGAAATTCTGAGGAACAGCTGAAATTGTTAAGTTGTGCAGGTAAGCTGGATCTCCTTCATGGAGGGAAAGGACTTGGGGGATGTTCTTTAGGAGTTGGGCATGGTGGTACCATCCAAGACATTGTTCTCAACTCCAAATGGCATTCTGTTTTAAGTTTTCTCTGATGACCAGGTAGGTGCCCATGGCTTCGTTGAATGCTCTGTCCTGTATTACCTCTTGAGTCTCAGCTGCATTGTACCCCATGTCACACATGACTGCCACAATAATGGGGTCCTCTTTGCTGGGTAGTGGCTCATCAGGACCCAGGCTAGATCCCCATCTAGACTCAGCCACGGGTACTCCAGTATTTGTTCAACATTGGGTCTCTAACTGGAGTCCACAATCAGCAGTTGGGAAAGTAGGTCAAGTCCCTTATCAGATAGGTATAGTGGAGGGCTATTCTTGGTCTCTAAGTGTAGGACCTGTACTTCAGCAAACTTTCTCCCCTCAAATGGGAACTTTCCCGCTGTTATCACATACAAAATGATGCCTAAGTTCCAAATGTCCATCTTGTAGGCATCATACATTTTGTGTAGGAACATTTCTGGGAGTTGGAATATCAAGGCTCCACAAGCTGCCTTTGTCAACTGCCTCTGGATCATCCTGACACTCAGCCCAAAAATCACTGACCTTGGCATTGGGTTTGGCATCCAACAGGATCCTGTTGGTTGAGGTCTTGGTGTGCAATTCCGTTCTCATGAAGGTAGTGCACAGGACTCACGATCTGTTTGAACAGCTTCCTGGTTTCATGCTGGAATATGTGGCTGCAGCAAGATTTGCGAATCCACCCTATAAGTGCCTGCATGGCCAGCTCCATGACGAGATATAGTCTCTATCCTACATCACCATGAAAAATCAAATGATGTGTGTGTGATGTATGCTCTTGACAATGTCCACCTCGTTTTCTATGGCATGGCTCTCCAGGTCTTTCTTCAGGAGAACTTTCACAGCCAGCCTTGTATCTGTGAGGTGGTGCTGGGCCACCATCACCTATCCAAAGCTACCATGGCTGATGGCCTCCTTCAGTTGATACTGTCCGATGATGGTTATCTCCTCCTCCTCTTCTGAGGAAGAATTAAAGAAACTTTGTTGTATTTTGATATCTTTCCACTGGGATGGCAAGTAGTCAATCTTACAATTACCTCAAATGTTCTAAATGAAGATGACATATAAGAAATCTTAACCAGGGCTGGGAATATGGCCTAGTGGCAAGAGTGCTTGCCTCCTACACATGAAGCTCTCAGTTCGATTCTCCAGCACCACTTATATGGAAAACGGCCAGAAGGGGCGCTGTGGCTCAGGTGGCAGAGTGCTAGCCTTGAGTGGGAAGAAGCCAGGGAAGGTGCTCAGGCCCTGAGTCCAAGGCCCAGGACTGGCCCCCCCCAAAAAAAAAATCTTCACCAAAATGAGCTAAACTAAAAAACAAAGTAAACACCAGAATAATGATAAGAAATACCCAAACCCAAACAATACCAACACAGCTCCCTCCCACACCTCCACACAAATAAAGCCTTACAGTTGTCTGAAGTTAGTCCAGCAGGTTCCAGCACGCTTCCACTCGGAAGCGTGGGTGAAGGGACCCGAAGTGCGGGTGAGGGGACCAGGGTGAAGGAATCCGAAGTGCGTGTGAAGGGACCAGAAGTACAGGTGACAGGACAGGAAACTTGGGTGAAGGAATTTCAAGCAGGGTGAGAGGACACTCAAGCGCACTTGCAGAGCCATATGGTCACTCTAGAGGCCCACGGAGAAGGAAGGCCAGCAGACTCGGAGGCCTCCCTGTCTCCCCTTCCCTGGTATGGCCCAGGGTTACACCATTCCACCAAGTCCTCCAGTGGTCATGGGGCTGGAGCCATGTTCCCTGAACTGACACTGCACCTGCTACAGTGATGTGGTGCAGGGGCCTCTTGGGTTTTGTCATAGTATGTGTGGGCCTGCATGGGACCAAAGCTGGTGAGGGCAGGCTTCTCATTCCTGTTGTTATCAAGAAAAGATGGGGACTTGGAGAAAGGAAGTCCCATTGGGAATGGAGAAGTCCTGTAGGGTACATAGGGTTCACTCCTGCCCACTGCTTCAGGAATTTAATCACAGGACCTACTAGATTGGATCCTTGAAACTTGCCTAGGCCAGCATTAAATGAGATTCTTGGATCTCAGCCTTCTGAGTAGCTATAATTGCAGGTATGAGCTACCACTGCCCCACCTATTATTTATCTTCAAAAAAACAAAAAACAAAAAACAAAAAAAAAACCTTAAAGTGGGCACCGTGGCTCATAGCACCAGAAAACCAGAAGTGGTGCTGTGGCTCAAGTGTAGAAAGCTAACCTTGAGCTTAAGGTCAGCTCAGGGAGAGCATCCAGACCCAGAGTTCAAGAGCAACAACAAAAAAAAAGCCTCTCAAGTAGAATAAGCTTCAGGTACATGTTGTCACTGTATTTGATTTTGGTTCCCTGGTTATTGTGTATACATTTTTCTGAATTAAGGAAGGGAAGGGGAAACATCAAAATGGTGAGACAAAAGATAAAGGGGAAACCAATGGAACTGTGATACTCACAAGAAAATATGTCGTAAATTAACTGTAAAACTGAGGCAAGGGGGAATTTTAGAGGAGAGAAGATGGGAGAAGAAGGAGGGAGGTGGTAAAAAGTATGACAAGAAATGTTCTCACTATCTTACTTATGTGTTTAACCCCTCTATATGTCCCCTTGACAATAAATTCAAATCTAAAAAAAGAAAAAATGATTAAGCTAATCAAAAACAACAGCAGGACAAACAAGCATAGAAAATGGTACAAACAGGAAACACAAACTAGAATGGCAGATGTGGACAAAGCTATGATTTAATCTTGGATATCTGCTCTCCCTTCTCAAGTAGAAACAGGTATTTGAGTCTAACTGTTGTACTCCAAGAGCGAGAATATTCCATGGAGGCACACTTATGGTGGGAAGCGGTTTTACTTACAAAGGTATTTTATTTACAGTCTAAAAGCATGAACCAGAGCCACCCTCCACCTCCTAATGCTTGCCTGACACTACCTTACCTGGGTTAGTTACCCAGAACCCAGACCTGAGACCTGTCTTAAACTGAACTCTGAACCTCCACATCAACTTCTGACCACCTCAGCCTCCCGGCCTCCAAATGTCCAAACGTCCAGACACCCAGATGAGCAAGCTTCCTTCCTGTAGGCCTCACCTCTATTCAAACTTCAAGCCTTTAGGCTTCTCTGCCTGCGTCAGTCTTGGGATTCCTCCCTCAGGCCTCAGGCCTCAGTCTCCTCCACAGGCCTAAGGTTCCGGACTCCCCCTCAGCCCTAAGGCTATGGTTTGGTTCCAACCCCTCCTCTGTCCAGCTCCGTTTGGCTCATGCCAAACCTCTGCCTGACACTGGTTCTGCTCTGCCCTGCTTCTCCAGCTAGCTCCAGTTTGGCTCACCTCACTCCTCCTGCTGGCTCCTGTTTGGAGTATACTGGGTAACTTTCCCCCAGGAGCAAACCTAAGGTACCCTGCCCTCCTTACCCCACCCCACCAGGGTCAGGGGACACTGGCCAGTGTCCTCCTCTTATGGCTCCCACATGGCTTCCAGGGGAGCAGGAGCATCTTCCCATGTACCTGGCTTCCTTGGCAACAGTCCTCCTGGCTCAAGAGCATAATGATCAATGGGATATTGCTGAGCTCTGATTGGTCCATTCCTCACTGATGTCACTGGTCCCACTTGTGATTGGTCCATTTGCTCCCTGATGTCATCAAGCATTGTGAGGCAACCCCAGTAGGGTATATAAAAAGCTGCTCTCCACATTTGTCAGTTACAGCACTGGGAGCTTTTCTTGGTGACTTACTGGACTAACTTCTAAAAACTCTAAGGTTTATTTGTGTGGTGGGGGAGGGAGTTGTGCTGGTATGGTTTGGGTTTGGGTATTTCTTATCATTATTCTGGTGTTTGTATTCACTTGTTTGTTTTTTAGTTTAGCTCCGTTTGGTTAAGATTTTTATGTGTCATCTTCATTTAGAACATTTGAGATAATTGTAAGATTGAGTACATTCCATAACAGTGGAAAGATGTCAAAATACAAAAAAGTTTCTTTAATTCTTCCTCAGAAGATGAGGAGGAGATAACCATCATTGGACAGCATCAACTGAAGGAGACCATTGGCCATGATAGCTTTGGATATGTGAAGGTTTCCCATCACCACCTCAGAGACACAAGGCTGGCTGTGAAAGTTCTCCTGAAGAAAGACCTGGAAAACCATACCATAGTAAACGAGGTGGACATTGTCAAGAGCATACATCACCCACACATCCTCTGATTTTTGAGGTGATGGAGGATAAAGCCTGTCTATATTTCGTCTTGGAGCTAGCCACGTGGGGACACCTCATGGGGTGGATTCACAAATCTTGCTCCACATATTCCAGCATGAAACCAAGAGGCTGTTCAAACAAATTGTGAATGCTGTGCACTACCTTCATGAAAACGGAATTGCACACTGAGAACTTCAGCCCAACATCCTGTTGGACGCCAAAGCAAAAGCCATGGTCAGTGATTTTGGGCTGAGTGTCAGGGCCACCCCAGTGCAGTTGATAAAGGGAGCTTGTGGAGTCTTGATATTCTGACTTCCAGAAATGTTCCTTAAAAAAATGTATGATGCCTACAAGATGGACATTTGGAACTTAGGCATCATTTTGTATGTGATGACAGTGGGAAAATTCCCATTTGAGGGGAGGAAGTTTACTGAAGTACAGGCCCTACTCTTAGAGGCCAAGTAGAGACCTCCACTATACCTAACTGCAAAGCGACATGACCTAATTTCCCAAATGCTGACTGTGAACTCCAGTCAGAGACCCAATGTTGAACAAATACTGGAGCACCTGTGGCTGAGTCTCGATGGTAGTTCTGGCCTGGGTCCTGATCAGCCACTCTCCAGCAATTTGGACCCCATTATTGTGGAAGTCATGTTTGACATGGGGTACAATGCAGCTGAGACTCAAGAGACAATACAGGACAGAGCATTCAACAAAGCCATGGGCACTTACCTAGACATCAGATAAAATTTAAAACAGAATGCTGGCCATATGGAGTTGAGAACAATGCCTTGGATGGTACCACCATATCCAACTCCTGAAGAAAATCACCCCCAGCCCTCTCCCTCCACGAAAGAGATCCAGCTTACTGGTACAACTGAACAATTTCAGCTGTTCCTCAGAATTTCAGTGGGATGATGATGGCACCCACACACATTTGAAGGGAGCCCGAAGTGCCAGACTGCCTGTCATTGCTTTTTGCTTCCTGCCAAACTACAGTTCTAGCAAAATCTGTGGCCAGTTTTCCTTAGACTGGTTGAACAGCCTCGAGAGTTGCCACTCAGAGGAGAATGCCCTTCCCTCTGGGCAGCCACATGTGGAGGCCACAGCCTCCAGCTGGAGTGCTAGACGAGGCTGGAGTAGAGTGGCTCTCCACATAGTCACTGTTCTTCACAGACTCTGCTGCTGTGTGAAGGCCCCAAATTAATGCCCACAGCATAAGAACATAGCTATTCCAGGAAGTGGTGCAGAACTCAGAAACTTTCTCTTAGTGGGGTGTGGAAAATCAGAAAGGTGTGCACATGGATGCTGCAGGAGCAAGTCATGCTGGAAGTTCACACTGCATGGTGCCATTGTCGGGGGTTTATAGCCTCCCTGGCTCTCCTGTCCTGCAGGAGAGACGGGAAAGCACGCCCCTCATGGACGGGGCCAGGAAGAGGATAAGAGAGTTGACAGACCGCCACCCAGCCCCCCTCTCCACAGAGGACAGACAGGTGGCCTGGGAGCCAGTCAGATCCAAACTCGTTTATTCAGGAAAATGATCTGTTCTTTTACACGGGTTGAAGGACGGCGGAAGGGGAGGGGTACGTGCACCTATGTAGGGGCTGGGATTTGATTCCTGACCTGTCCATCAGGGGTGACGTCATGGGATTTCCCCTAGGGGTGGTTGTTAAGGCCCACAGGACCGCCTCGTGGGTTCATCACCCCCACCATCTTGGCATGCACGTGGTCTGAGGCAGGAGGCAGGGCTGGTTATAGCCACCTTTCCAGTTCTGGACCAGGAGAGGGCAGGAGGGGCTAGCAGGAGAGGGCAGGTGGGCCTAGCAGCCATGCGGCCCCAGGGCTGGAGAAGAGGCGGTCCCGCTAGGACCTCTTCTTAAAGCTGTAAACCAGTGCCCCACATCTCCCCTTTTTCTCCCCTTTTAGAGTGGATTTTTCCAGTTTTTAGTGTCATTAAATGTCTAAGGTTGGCCAGTGGCATCTGTAAGATCCACCCTGAGGAGGCTCCAGAAGATGCACCCAGCAGTTTAATTTTTTGCTCAGTTACCTTGGTAACTGGCACACCTGATGGCAGTTACCTCCCTCTCTTCTCTGAGGTCACACCCTAATCCATTTGGACATGCTCTAATATGCTTGGACTCACCTCCCACCCCAGGAATTGCCTGGAAGTGACACTCCAGCCTGTCCTACATGGTTTGGATTTAGCCATCAGTTCCATGGAATTGTCTACTTGAAAATCTCTTACAATATCCAATTTTTTAATAGAGCTAGTTAACTCCAGTCAACTCAAGAATGTCCCCCCCCAAATTTAGTTTTAGCAGATCCAAAGCACTTTCCAGCAGAAATCAACTGTGTGTGATGGAGTCCCATCTGTTTTTACCAAGATAGGGCTTCACAGAGTGAAGATGTAGATTTTTTTTTAGATGATTGTCAGGCAGGGGACGTGGCGGCAGCAGACAGAAGTGTTTCCCAGTGATTCCAAAAAAATGTCACATCTCCTGCTGGGCTGCCTGCAACTCTGCATAGACTCTTTGGTGGTAAACTCCAAAGTTAGCTGGAAAATCCTGAATCCTTGGCCAAAAGTTAGGAGACATTTTAAATTGGCATTATCTGAAAGACACTATAGAAAATCTTAGATATCTTTTGTAATGTGAAAAAGAATAGCAGTTTAATTATGATGTACTGTTTGCCACTGATCAGTTGCTGTCCAGTATCATCCATACACAGTCACTGAGCTCAAGCCACAATAAAATTGACAGTAAGCAGGAAACAGTTTTTAGCAGCAAAGAGCACTGTTTTTAGAGGAAACAAAAATCTAGAATCTTTCCCATGTGCTTAAATTAGTCTTGTAAGGAAGATAACATTCCTTGAATAACAAACTATTTTACTGCTTTCAGTAACTAAACCTTTTAAATTATTATTTTTATATATAGGCCAACATAAAAGATTTGTCCTGCAATCATCTCTCACAAGTGCAGTTTTTATATTGTTTACCATTTACCTAGTCTATCCTCCCTCCTCTCCTAGACTGACTCTGATGCCTTGATCTCAAAGGGGAGCTGATGGGCGAAGATCATCCATCTTCTGTAATTTTTTCAAGCTGACTCATGGGCGTTGCTTACCTAGTTAGGATCCTATTACTTAAACTGCTTTACCAAGGGACAGCAGGATCAGAAGTTCTCTAGGAGCTTTACTCCATACTGGAAATTATTAATCATTTAATTTTTAACAATTATATAAACCCTCTCTTGGGCTACAGCACTGTAGCCTATCATTTTAATTTGTATAAATTTTTTCTTGACTGGCTGAGGAAACCTAACAACGACTAAATTGCCTTTGTAGACATTTTTAGATCTACAAGCTTTTTTTCCTGAACAAATAGGCTAGCTCAGAATTCTCGTTGCCAATTAGAACTTTGAGTAGATGCACGGGTTTGGGATTTTACACTATCCCCCCATGAGACAATCTTAGCACTACTACTCACTCTTACAGATGGCTGGCAAGTTCCTGCCCAGTAACAGACATGGGCATTAGAAAGTCATGCTTACAAACTATTTTTCTAGGACCTCCCAGCTCTGATTAACTTTTGAAGGGCCAAGCACAAACGACTCTAGGATCTGACACCATCTCTGTCATCAAAGCAGTTGCTTACTGCCTCTGGATGCTCCATCACTTTTGTCCCAGGAGTGACTTTTTCCAAGCTGGTGTAAATGCACTTTTGACATTTCTCTTGGTCCGTCACTGGACTTGGACTCAGGGCCTAAGTGCTGTCCCTCAGCACTCCAGCCAAGATTAGCACCCTACCACTTTGAGTTTCAAAGCAACTCATGACTCTGTTCCCAGCACTTCTGCTGGCCAACTAGAGATGAAGCCTCTCACAGGGACCTTTTTGTGCCCAGGCTGGCTTTGAACTGCAGATTTCAGATCACTGAGTCTTACAAGAGGACACTGTACTCCAATTAAAAGCAACAAGGTGGTCCACACAGAAGTAGTTTTTAAGCATGCTCTTACTGGAACTTATTAATGGCCAGTGTTACATCTTGACAAACTTGTGGGGATCATCTGTCCTTCTCTGTGGGCCTGATGGAAATTGTTACAAAAAAAAAAAAAAAACTACAAATAAACTGGAATGACAATTAAACACTCATTTTGGTAGACATAATTTTTTTTTCTCACATTGCAACAATCTCTTAGGACAATTTTTATTTTTAAATCTCATTTCTAGAGATCCAATTGTTTTTTAAAATTTAAAGTCTTTAACATGTACTCTCTACCACTCTGGCTGTTCAAGTTTTTTATCTAGAAATGAATGTTAAAGCCTTTATAAGTAGAGGCTTTTGTACCTTTGCCTGAGCCTTATTTGCATCTGAAAAACTCTGGAACCCAGAGGTCATCTAGCCTCCTGGCTGCCTGTTTTAAAAGAGCCATTTTTTTTTAGTCCCAGCTACTGCATGAAGACCTTTGAACTCAAATGACAATTTTCCTTAATGCAAGAATTACAACTACAAAATAAGGAATACTTATCCATTTAGCTTTTCAATAAATTAGTGAGAAATGTTATCCAATTTTGCCATTTTTTATATACAGAAAGTTAATGAGCGTTGACTTCTATCACTATTAGTTTAATATATATCCTTTAAAATACTTGCCTGATTTATGTAAATTAAGACAGTTAAGAGTCTTACTATTACAACTCAGTATACACAAAATTTAGTACCTGAATCATTAAACATATCCAAAACAATTGTAGCAAAAGTAACAGTGTTCACCAGAATTACAAACACAAGAAATCCAGTCTCATCATTGTTTTTTTCAATACACCCAAATTGCAAAAATAGCACAGGAATTGAATCACATCAGATCAATAAACTTTTTAACCATTTAAAAAACATTTTTATGTGTTCATAAGGGTATAGCTATTGGGCCCTTGTGATCCTTTCCTGTGACTTGCCTAAACCTGTGCTAATTATTTCCTGTAAGGGAGACCATGGAGTCCATGTTTCTTTGGGTCTGACTCATTTCACTTAGTATAACTTTTTCCAAGTCCTTCCATTTCCTTAAAAATGGGGCAATGTCATTCTTTCTGATAGAGGCATAAAATTCCATTGTGTATATGTATCACATTTTCCTGATCCATTCATCTACTGAGGGACATCTGGGTTGGTTCCATATTCTAGCTATGACAAATTGTGCTGAGATGCACATTGTTGTGCTGGTGGCTTTAGTGTGATTTTGTTTGTGGTCTTTTGGATAGATACCCAAAAGTGGGGCTGCTGGGTCATAGGGGAGTTCTACATTTAGCCTTCTGAGGAATCTCCATACCGCCTTCCAGAGTGGCTGAACCAGCTTACATTCCCACCAACAGTGAAGTAGGGTTCCCTTTTGTCCACATCCTCTCCAACAATTGTTACTGTTTTCTTGATATATGACATTCTTACTCGTGTGAGATGGAATATGGAAATGATTGTTATATCATAGTTGTAATTACTTTCAACGTGCCATGTGCAACTCTAGCTTCTATTATTGATGATCTTCTTGTATCACCCTCCTGTGGTTGTACCTACACTATCTCTGTATCTTATCTGAGTATATTGGAAACCATATATACTGGTATTAGAACTAGGAAATTGAAAGGGAACACCAAAATTGAGAGACACAGGGAAAAAAAGACAAACAACTACAAAAGCAATACTTGCAAAACTGTTTGGTGTAAATGAACTGAACAACTCATGTGGGGGAAAGGAAAGGAGGAGGGGGGAGGGAGAATGAGGGACTAGGTAACAAATGGTACATGAAATGTATCTAATGCCTAATGTATGAAACAGTAACCTTCCTGTAATTCAGTGTGATAGATAAGCACTTTTAAAAATTTTAATTTCGAGTACCTCTCAAGGGGCAGTTTCAGAAATTCCAGTCAAATTATTTATTTTACCACCAGATTTTTAAAGTTCACTTGAAAACCAAAGACACAAAAGAAAGGCCTCCATTGACCGGTCCTACAATACAGCCTATTTCCATCCTATTCCTCAGCGCTTGATAAACTGTCCCGGTGCTTGCTTGTCCTCTCCCACCATGAATGGACACCCCCTCATGGCTGTCCCACCACGTGGACTGGACAAGCGGCACCTTTGACAGATCACCCCTCTTTCCTGTGGTTAGGCACAGGCCCGTCCTAGTTTTTTTCTGTCCTTTTTTGTTTGTCTCTGACTAAGAAACCCAAGCAGTTGTTTTTTTTTAATTAAAGAAATATTTTTTAAAACTATAGTTTTCCTTTAAAACAATGCAATAATTCTTTAAAGCATTTGGCAACACCATTTGAATTTAAACTTAAACTCACTCAATTTTACATCATATTCTTGAACATGTTCACATTCACACATGCACACTTATACACACATATATTTAGAAGATCTTAAAGGGTGCCAAATAAACACCACCCGAACATTTTCCAGTGGC
This sequence comes from Perognathus longimembris pacificus, assembly GCF_023159225.1. Taxonomy (NCBI): domain Eukaryota; kingdom Metazoa; phylum Chordata; class Mammalia; order Rodentia; family Heteromyidae; genus Perognathus; species Perognathus longimembris. The sequence goes on from NC_063178.1 coordinate 46,470,642, forward strand.
AAGAAGTATTTTGCAAATCTTACTCCTGTAACATCTAAATTATAAGACAAAACTTTTTTTTTTTTTTTTTTTTTTTTTTGGCCAGTCCTGGGCCTTGGACTCAGGGCCTGAGCACTGTCCCTGGCTTCTTCCCGCTCAAGGCTAGCACTCTGCCACTTGAGCCACAGCGCCGCTTCTGGCTGTTTTCTGTATATGTGGTGCTGGGGAATCGAACCTAGGGCCTCGTGTATCCGAGGCAGGCACTCTTGCCACTAGGCTATATCCCCAGCCCAAGACAAAACTTTTAACAAATGGTTTTAGCATTCTACATACACATTTTCCAGGGCTTGATAGTTTTAAGAAAACATATCAGTACAGCAAATAATTGTTCTGTTTAAGAAGGCTGGATAGGGGTTTTACAGAGTTCTTTTTGTGGACACTCACACTCTGATTGTGAGTTATCACCTGTACATCTTTCCAATGAGCTAAACATAAATCCAGGGGGATAAGGGAGTCTGTCCCATTTCATCCATCACAGTCAGGAGATTTAGAAAACAGAGAAGCACAGTCCAGACCTGTCCTGTACCAGTCCTGTACCAATACAGGCAATTTTTCCTTTTATGCAACACAATCTTTTTAAATTTTTGATTGGATTTCCTTTAACCTTTTTTAAATATCAAAGTCCAGTTTACCAAATCATTTAGACACATCAGAGCATTTGACATAAACCTAGACAAACATACAAAAGTGGGAAAAGTAAAAGAAGTTAGACAAATCTGGAGAAGCAATGCTGCTAAGAAAAGGAAGGGAGAAAAATTCCACTGGGGACATAAAGAAAAAGAGAAGGAGTCACTCCTGGAAGTCTTTTGTTTGCCACATTCTCAGTTCAGTCCCCATGCCTAGGAGGAGTTTCTCTCACCCGTGTGGAGGAGGTTAGACACATATACAGACAACATACAAAATATATTAAGGAACTAAATATGCCATAACAGTCTACTGATTTATAAACTGACGGTGCCAACAAACACGGGACAAGATAACATAACAGGTTATGCAGGTTTGACACAAAAGAGAGTGTCAGACCCATGAACAACACAGAGACAACAGCGATGCGCCATGGGGTCACCCCAGCCACCTGCGGGTGGCTTGGGCTTGCCCTGCATCCGCCCCTGTTGGCGGCTGTGGGTCAGGACTTGGAGCTGACTTGTTGGTGTGCTGGGCTGCTGGCGCCGGCAAAGGGGGGGAGGTACAGGGGGGCATAGGGTGGAGGAAAGATTTCAGCCTCCTTGGAGCCTCCCTGGAACACTGGGGGCTTTTCTTTTTCACGATCTACTTTTTTCTGCATCTGGACAAAAACCTGTGAAGAGACTGTGGAGGACTGGGGGGGGGGGTAAGAAGAGACAAACCCATGAGAGGGTCCCAGAGAAGCTGTTATCTACAAACTCTCTCCAAGTGACTATGTAAGAATTAAGAACATAGTCCTCTACTTTGAGAATTGTACTCAAGTCAGGAGTGCAAGAGTGAGGTTAGTGAGAACTTTTCCTTGAGCTCTAAACATGCCAGAGCTGTGTAGGAATAGTAGGGACTCCTTAGGAATGAGGACTGAGGCATCCATTGGATGTCAGAATGTGGTTCTCCATTTTGAGCCTGAAGAGATGCACGCTGGATCCAGGCCTGGCATATCTTATGTAGTTGAAAAATCCTGTAGCCATATGGAGCCTTTTAGTCCACATTCTAAGAGTACCAATGAGCAGCAGTATTTCACAGATGGTGGAGAAAGGATGGTATTAAGATCACAGACCATAATCTTTAGAAATAATTGTGTTTGTGTTGGAGAAAAACGTTATGAATTCAACAAATATGGAAAGTCCTTCAAATATGAGTCAACTCTGAAAACACATAATAGAATACACAAAGGTGAGAAAATTTATGAATATAATAAATGTGGAAAAGCCATCAGGAAAATTTTATATCTTAGAAGCCATAATAGAATTCACTAGTTGAGAAACCTCATATATGTAACAAATGTGGAAAGTCATTCAAGTTGAGGACAACTTTAAATGTACATAATAGAACTCACACAGGTGAGAAACCATATGCATGTGACCAATGTGGGAAGTCCTTCACCTGGAGAATGCAACTAACTATCCATCAGATAAGTCATACAGGAGAGAAATCTTATAAATGTAACACGTGTGGAAAGTCTTTTGCCCAGAAATCAATTGTGAGTTCTCATGAGAGAACACATACAGGAGAGAAACATAAATGGAACACGTGGAAAGTCTTTTGCCGCAAAATCAATCATTAGTGCTCATGAGAGAAAGCATACAGGAGAGAAACCTTATAAACACAGCACATATGGAAAGTCTTTTTCTGGGAAATCAAACGTTAGTGATCATGAGAGAACACATACAGGAGAGAAACCTTATAAATATAACACATATGGAAAGTCTTTTGCCCAGAAATCAAATGTCAGTGCTCATGAGAGAACATATACAGGAGAGAAACCTTCTAAATGTAACACATGAGGAGTCTTTTACCCTGAAATCAAGCGTTACTGTTCACGGGCGAACACATACAGGACAGAAACTTTAAAAATGTAACATATGTGGAAAGTCTTTTGCAAGGAAATTATACATAAGTGTTCATGAGCAAAACCATACCTGAGAGAATCCTTACAAATATAACACAAGTGGAATGTCTTTCACCCAGAAGACATATCGTATATTCATCAGTGAACACACAGAGAAGACAAACCTTATGAACATAATGAATGTAGAATGTTTTTAACCCACAAATCATACCTAAGTATATAGAAGAAAATTCAATCAAGTGAAAAACTTTATCAATGGAATCGTTGTGGAAATCACTCATTTGGAGGGCACAGCTTACTGTTCATGAGAAAACACACACATGAGAGGAACCTTATAGATGTAACTCATGTGGACAGTTTTTCAGGCAGAAAACCTATCTTCCTGTTCAGCAGCAAATAAACACGGGAGAGAAACCTTATGAATACAGTGAATTTGGAAAGTTCTTCAGAGACAAGGCATCCTTAAGGAAACACAACAGAATTCACAAATGTGAGAAATTGTATGAATTTTAAAAAAATTGAGAAGTCTTTCACCTGGAAATCATACTTATGCAAAAGAAGTTAGCAAGGAGTGTTACAACTGTTTCAAGAAACACTTCATAATTACTCACCAACAAAAGAAAGGATCACATAAAGCAATAAATGAATGCATTGAAAGGACGAAAATATAACTACAAATTACAGCAGGGATGAACCTTGAATACAACCAGCTAAATAACATATACAGATTAGAAAGGAACAGCCATGGCATGATGTCTCTATTGAGTGTGCAATGGTCAACAAACTCATACACAAAAACAATGATGGTTCTGGAGACTGGGATAGAGAGGAACAAGAGCTGCATATTGACTGATTCTACTGCTTTTACTGATTTGGACCACCTAAATTATCAACACAGTAACCAGTGAAACTGGACCCTAACTTATACCTGTCGTTCTAGCTACTCTAGAGTCTGACATCTGAGGATTAAGGTTCAAGATTGGTCCATGTAGAAAAGTCAACAAGATTTTATCTGCAATTAAGCAGCAAAAATCCAGAAGTGGAACTGTGGCCCAAGTGTTAAAGCACCAGGCTTGCCTAGAAAAAAACAAAGAACAAGAGAAGAGCATGAAGCTCTGAGTTCAAGCCCCAGTGCTGGAAATAAATTAATGAACAAATGACTAAAGCCAAACCCAGAAGCCAGTGTATAAGGGGATCTGTGGCTTTGAGCACCCACACCCCTGGCGTGTCCCCTCTGTACCGCCATCATAAAAATGGCAGTGTAGTTGATGTGTAGCATTCTGTTGCTGTTTTACAAAGCCAGAGGAGAGTGGGTGCTCACAGCACCATCTTTCCTAAGACAGTTCCCCAAAAAGGATGGAGGAGGCAATGGAGAGTTCAGGGTGTGGGGCATGCCCACCTGTATGCCTTGCATCATTAAGAGGCGGTTCTAGCTGGCCCTGCTTCCCAGCCTTGGGACGACGTGTAGCCAAGATGGCGCCTGGTAATGAACCCAGAGGCAGACCTGTGGGCCGTGAGGTAGAATTAGGCCTCCCCTTAGGGAGGTCCCTCGGAGCTCCACCCTGATGGACAGCTCAGGCATCAAATCCCAGCCCCTTATGTAGGTGCACATACCCCTCCCCTTCTGCCGCCCTCTGGCCCCTTTAAAAGAACTGCTCATTGCCACCATTAAACGAGTCTTAGCGCTGACTGGCTCCCAGATGGTCTGTGTGTTCTCCGTCAAGAGGGGGGCTGGGTGGCAGTCTGTCAGCCCCATATATCCTCTTCCCAGACCCGTTTGCATGAGGTGTGCTATCCCGTCTCTCCTGCAGGACAGGAGAGCACGGGAGGCTAAAAACCCCTGGCATCAGTGCACTGAAGGACAGTCCTGTAACCAGGCAAAAATTCAATAACACCAACTAAGTATTAATATATTTTAGTGCAGAACAGCAGAAAAGGATTTACCCCTGAGAGACAGCTGAAAATTTCCTTCTCAGACAGATCAAGGAACTGATACATGTTAGGGCCTGGTTAAACCAGGGACTTTGCTTTACACTGGTATGAATGCAATAAGCTGCAGTCCACAAGGCTACCAAAGACCCTGAGCACTGTGCCTAGCTGTGGGTTTATTACTGTGTTTTGTTTGGAGGAGGAAGGGCAATGTTTTTCCTCACACCTTGAAGAACAAAATATCACCAACCACATAATGGGTTTTTCCCCACTCATTTAAAATATTACATTTCTAATTTAAGCAGGTGGCAACCCTCTATTGATTCTAGGAAGCAACTTTACAAGGGCACCTGCAACTCCCTTTATGAAGCAAACCTCTGATAGTTTATATGGACTGAAGGTAAGTATAAGAAACATCAAATGATCCCCCAAATTCTGGGGTGTTCTCCAGCTGATGCCTTCAGTCCTGAGTCTGACATGTGATGCCTGACTGAATCTGGCCCCTGCATCTCTTGCTGGTTCATCCATCTCATGGAACAGAGAGTAAAGTAATTGAGTGAACATCAGATTAGACCTTAAAAGCCTGTTTGATGTACATGGGACCAAAGAGGAGTTGTCCTAGGTGTCATAGCTCATGTCTATAATCCTATTTACTCAGGGGGCTGAGATCTAAGGATCAAGGGTGGAAGCCAGGCTGGGCAGGAAAGACTGTGAGACTCTCATCACCAATTAACCACCAATAAACCAGAAGTGGAGCTGTGGCTCTAGTAGTAGATTATTGAGCCTTCAGCACAAAAGCTCTCTGAGTTCAAGCCCCCAAAATTATTGAAGCTTCACTCAGTAGGTGATGTTGAGAAATCTACAGTTATACAGACATTTGAATTTTTGTTTTATGGGAATAAATGCAACTAGTTAAAGAGATATTAGTCAGTCTCTACAATGTAACCAGGGAACTTTAAAATCAGAAATGTTTGGGGTTGGGGATATGGCCTAGTGGCAAGAGTGCTTTCCTCGTATACAAGAGGACCTGGGTTCAATTCCCCAGCACCACGTATACAGAAAATGGCCAGAAGTGGCGCTGTGTCTCAAGTGGCAGAGCGCTAGCCTTGAGCAACAAAGAAGCCAGGGACGGTGCTCAGGCCCTGAGTCCAAGCCCCAGGAATAGCAAAAACAAAAAAAACAAACAAAAGAGAAATGTTTGACTTCAAAGGGAGCTCTCCCTGCCCTGTTCAAACTCTCCAGCACACAGTGAGCCCACTGGATGTTAATTTATTCCACAGCTCTCTGCCCCCAGTCAGTACTTTGCTAGCGTGATACCCGGTACTCTGTTTTGTTGAGCATCATCATTGTACATAAGTGTTGACACTTCATTTGAAATAGTTCCACATTTTCTCTGGCACTTAAAAGCTTGGCCTGACTAATAGGAGAACAAGTTAAAGCCAGCCCAATCAAGTCAGTCCATCATACTTGTTAGCGGCTAGCAATAGTATATCATCCCAACAACCTGTGCCCTTTCAGGAAGGAGCAGCCTTACCTCCACCTGCATCATTTGGGGACCTGCCAAATTCGTGTGCTAATGCTAACTAAAATGATAGGTTGGTTCAAAGAGTTACTATGAGGCAGACTGTAACTCCATTGGCCACCTGCCTGTGACCTGACTTGACTATGCAGTTTCTCTATAAGTGTTCTTACCTCATTGGCCACCTCTATGTGACCCGCCTAGACTATGTGGTATTTCCCTATATAACCCAACCCTGAGCCTGGCCCAGGTTGCTTCTCTCCTGCTCCCGAGTTTGGGCTGTGACCCTGGCTGGCTATTCTGTTTTATACTTCCCCAATAAACCCATCTTTGTACTTATGACTGTCTCTCAGTGTTGTACTGTTGGAGGGATGGGTGATTCCCCCCACTCGGACCCCATTTCAATACCAAACAAAAATTTGTCAAGGCTTAGCAATGGATACTACTGGAGTTGTATTTCTGTGTCAGGCACACTAATAAGATCATTGTTGGTGTTGGGAATATGGCCTACTTGCAGGGAACTTGCCTCATATACATGGGTTCCACTCCTCAGCCCCACATATATAGAAAAAGCAGAAGTGGCTCGGTGGCTCAAGTGGTAGAGTGCCAGCCCTGAGCAAAAAGAAGCCAAGGGAAAAAAAGAGGCCAAGGGACACTGCTCAGATCCTGAGTTTGAGCCCCAGGACTGGAAATAAAATCACTGTTATGCCTTTTGAAATTTAGAAACAGAACATAATGAAACCCTAGTACACAAAGAATTACATGAAAAAGTCTATGGAGCAATATTTTTGTTCCTTTCTAACCAGAGACCATCGTGTGTGTGTGTGTGTGTGTGTGTGTGTGTGTGTGTGTGTGTGTGTGTATTTGTATGCCCATTGGTACTTTCTTTTTGTTACTATAAAGATGACATTCTGAAAATCTACATAGAGACCCTTTGGCTCTATACAAGTAAATAATGACACTACAAATTACTAGGACAGGAAGGAGAGAAGAGGAGCCATAAAGAAAGCCAAGTCAAAAGGCAAAGAACTGAATTATGATGGGACCCTGGCACTGTTCAACTTGGGAACTTGTCACCAGCTTTCAAGCCACTGTCAGCTAGCAAAGGAATGGAGGACGAGAAGTCCTTAGCCCTCATCAGTGCAAAGATCAACAAAAAGGAACCTGAAGAGAGACAGCAGGCAACCAAAAGCTGTGGAAGAAGTGGTATAAATCAGAGAAAAAGCAAGTCAGTTAAGATCCTGAAATCACTCGTGGTCTAGATCACACAGTGCCAGAAGACATGATAACGGGAGGCATCGGTTGGGAACGTGCACCTGAAGGTCCTGAACCTGTCCCACAGGTACAGTGAGAGCCTTCAAAGACACCACAATCAAGCTTTCCCCCACATTAGGCCAGGCATATCACAGATGCCTTGAAATATTCTAATAGACACAGCCATAAGAGAAAAACATGCCATTCTCCACCTCAGAGCATGTTTGGTGATCATTCAGATGCTGCAAAGAAGCACAGAAAAGAAAAGGACCATCACAGGGACCTCTCCTTCCCCTGCTCCCATAAAGGCAAGCACTATGGCAGCAGCCGCTCAGGACATGGCAGACAGGGGCAGTCACTAACATGGTATCTTTACTACCTACATCCATGTGTGTACAGTCACTCAAAAGTAATTCTGACTTGATTTCTTCAAAGTGAGAATCCAGAAATTCTTGGGACATGTTCTTCTCAAAAGAACTATATTAAACTTTTTGACAAATTAAAATAATTGAAGTGTCTAACTGATAACCATGGCCTGCTTCCATTGTACTTTATTACAGTTGTGTGTTGTTTGTAGCAATAAGAACTGGAGAATAAACTCTTAAAAAATGTATCTTATGGGGTTGGGAATGTGGCTTACTGGTAGAGTGCTTGCCTAGCACACAGGAAGCCTTGGGTTTCCATTCCTCAGCACCACATAAACAAAAAAGGCCAGGAGTGGTTCTGTGAGAGAACACACCTGGGACACCTGAATGCAGGTGGAGGAATTTCCTTATTGTGTTATTCAAAGTGCTCTGGTTTGAAGATGTCACATAAAACACGTGCAATGGCAGTTTACTCTCCAATGCATAAAACGTTTATGCTGTCTCTTTTTAAATATTTAATGATACTACAGAGAGGACTAGCGAAAGGCTCGTTTTGAGGAACAAGATTTTGTCTAGAGGTAGGTGACTTGGGTAGCATGCTTGAAGCCCTGGTTGATTCCTCAGTAGCACATTTATAGAAAAAGACAGAAGTGGTGTTGTGGCTCAAGTGGTAGAGTGCTAGGCATGAGCAAAACGGAGCCAGCACAGTACCTAGGAACGTAGTTCAAGCCCCGGAACTGGCAAAAATGAAAAAAAAAAGTCTCTCTCTGGATTCTGCTATGGCGAATACTATCCTGCAAGTCATAACTAAGGCACTATCTCAGAATCAGAGGGTATCCCTTGTAAAATACCAGCTATTTGACCCTTAACTGCCCAAGTGTGGCAGGATCTATGTGCTCTTAGGACTAAGGGTTAAGCCAACTCCGAAGCCTAAATAAGGCCAACTTCCCCTAGGGTGCAGATGGCATTCTGGGAACTGTAGTCCACTGAGCACAAACCCCGTGGAAGTGCCTAACTGGGCTCCTTGTGAGCATGCGCCTGCCTGCCCACTGAGACTGTTTCCAGTCTGTAAATTCCGGTTCCTCTCTCTTTACCCGGCTTCTGGGAAGTGCTGTGAAGTACGCGTTTGCATTCCCACGGTTTGAGCCACCGAGTAAGGGCCCCGTGTTTAGTAGGCTGTGGGACTGTGACCTGAAGGGATCCCAGTGAGGGAAGGTGTCAGGTAAGAGGCACAGGCCGGACTCGAGACAGGAGTCTGCCCTCTGCGCGCTTCTCCAGTTGGGCTTCCCAAGTGGGCACTGCTATCAGCCCGTGCGGCTGCCGAGGCAGAACCTGGCCGCTGGAGCTCTGCACACAGGTTGGGTGTTTTCCAGAGCCAGAGAGCCGGGAGGTGCGCAGGCACACTCCTCCAATGCGGTTCCACCGAGCACACGGGTGAAGGTGTCCACGTTGGCCTGTGGGACCACGAGCATGGGGAAAGTTGCAGTGAAAATGAAATGTGCGCAGGCCCTGGGGCTTGTCTTATAGCAGTTGTGTTTTCTGGTTCTGGGTGGTTGATTCTGGGTTGTTTTTCTGGTCTGCTCGTGCTTTCTTAGCCTTCACAGCAGACCATCTTTGTCTTCACCCAGGTTTCTTTCTAGAGACTAATCCACACAGTATATTGGAATACTGTGTGATGGTTGTGTGTTTATAGAATGAAGCCTATTGGTGTTGGAAGGAGGGCAACCTGTGATAGCAATGTCCCTCCTGAAGGAAGAGATCTTGTGAAGTCTGGCAAGCCCAAAAAGTAGAGGGTGAAAAGGATGGGAAGGAAATGATCTATTAAGGTTTCCATGCCTTAAGCAAGAGTCAGTTCTACTTTGTACAAGATTCATGAGGTTCTAGATCCTGTAACACTCTCAATCACTTTCTGTTAGAATGTTTAGACCAATTTTTAGGGAGAGAGATGAGGTGGACTAATAAACCAGATCCTGGATATTAAATGGACTTAAGGCTGTAGTTTGGGTGGAAAGGTAAGATTTACAACTACAAGTATGCATGTAATAATACCCTAACCATCTTCATTTAATTTAGAGCCTCCTATTCTCATAATCATTTCTAGTATGTGATCTTTCAACTTCATCCTAAAGGTCCTAGGAAGGGATGTACTGATACAAGCTGTAACTTGTTTGTTTGTTTGCTTGTTTTTCTGTCAGTTCAGAAAGTCTTTCTAACTGTGTTTTGACTTAAAAGAAAAATAAGAAGAGTAAACTTAAGACAATGCACTTTTCCCAAGGTTGTTTTATTTGAAGATACCACATTTCCTGAAGGTTTAACTAGGGTTACTCATTATGTCCCTGTTATGTGGAGAGGGATGTAGGGACTAACTTCCACGCAAAGATTGATCTTTCTTTCTTTCTTTCTTTCTTTCTTTCTTTCTTTCTTTCTTTCTTTCTTTCTTTCTTTCTTTCTTTCTTTCTTTCTTTCTTTCTTTCTTTCTTTCTTTCTTTCTTTCTTTCTTTCTTTCTGCCTTTCCTGGGGCTTAGACTCCAAGGCTGAGCAGTGTCCCTGGCTTTGTTTTTGCTTAAGGCTAGCACTCTACCACTTGAGTCACAGCTCCATTTCTGGCTCTTTCTATTTAAATGGTGCTGAGGAATGGAACCTAGGCCTTCATGCATGCAAGGGGAGCAGTCAACCGCTAAACCACAATCCCAGCCCTAATCTAGGGTTTATAAAGGTAAAAACCACACGCAGGTGGTTATAGATGGCTTGGCAGAGTGGGTTGCAGTTACTAAGCAGTATAGAGCAGGAAAATCTCTGGCAAATTCCCAATAGTTCCTTTGCTGACTACCTCATTGCCTTTTTTTTCCCAGCCTTGCTTCCAGAATCTTCTGTTCATTGGCAATAGGAACAGAATGGAGGGATATCAGGTGAGTGCTTTTGGTTTCTCACCCAGTGTTACATTCCATTTTATGAACTTAATGGAGGTCCCTGGTTTAAAATGGAAAAGTAGATTGAGCTTGAGGAAAATGTACCTAAATAAGACGTAGATGTATTGTACATTTTGCAGCTGATAAAAATCTTACATTCTGTCTACATCACCTGCAGATTTGCTTTGATTGGTCTCACACTTTGTAAAATTTTGATTGTTTGATTTGCCAGTCCTGTAGTTTGAACTCAATGCTTGGGCTCTGTCCCTGAGCCTCTCTGTTCTCAAGGCTAGCACTTGAGCCACTGCACCATGTCAGCTTTTTTCTGTTCATGTGGTGCTGAGGGATGGAACCCAGGGATTCATGCATCCTAAACAAGTAGTACAGCTGATCACCATTTCCAACCCTCCAGGGTTTTTTTTTTTATGTGAGACAAAAGTGTGACACCTGTTATGTGACTCAATCACCCCCAGGAAGTCACTTCTCTGGGAAAGTGAAGATGGCTGGCAACTAATCAGAAATCACATCTTAACTAATAATATTAACCTGTTTTAATGACCCTTTATTGGAGTGAGTGAAATAGGGTAGTTATAAACACCTTCAAATGTTCTATAGGACTGAGTAAGCCATAAGTATTTAAAGTACTCTGAGAACATATTTCTTGTTGGTGCCCATTTCCAATAGGAAAAGCAGTAGATTTTAGTGTTGTATCTTCAAAAGCTCATCAGTTAAATCCCATGACTGCTTTGTGGTTTTTGTTTTACTTGAAACTTTAACCTGAACCATGCCTACAACCTGGGATTAGAAATGGATTTAGGGAAGAAATGAAACACAGGAGTTAAAATCACCTGGGGGATGAAGTAGAACTCCATCAATATTTAGGAACTCTTTTATTTTTCTTTTTTGTTTCTCATTTCATTTTTTTTGTAATTTATTTATTAATTAAAGAAAAAAATTTTTGAGATGGTGTTGTGCAAAAAGGGTACAGTTACATAGTAGGGCAGTGTGTACATTTCTTGTGATATCTTACACCCTGTTTTTCTTTCCCTTCCCTAGGTTGGTAGACATATATAAAATATACAATGTACCAAGAACATATATTACAGCCAGGTGGCCTACGCCGAAGAAAATTCGCCCACAGCTTTAAATGTAATGTCAAAAATAGACAATAGGTCGACAGTAGTCTTATATGAACAGACATACATAGCTTTTGAGCTATTGTGATCCACTGAAAGGTCAAATTATTTATTTATTTATTTATTTTTTATTTTTTATTTTTTGGCCAGTCCTGGGCTCAAGGCTAGCACTCTGGTACCTGAGCCACAGTGCCCCTTCTGGCCATTTTCCATATATGTGGTGCTAGGGAATCAAACCGAGAGCTTCATGTGTAGGAGTCAAGCACTCTTGCCACTAGGCCATATTCCCAGCCCGAAAGGTCAATTTTTGACGTTTATATGTTGAGCAGTTGTTTGGTTTTAGTTACATAGTGAAGGGTCACTGACCCAAACATGTGAGAAATACCATCTGACAATAAGTTTTTGGTTTCACAGACCTGGTCTCTGCTGTCTCCCCACCACATACCTTAACAGTCATATATCAGGGAGACCATGCCCCTTTGTTTTCTATGTTCTAGGATTATCTCGCTCAACATTATTTGTTCAAGTTCTGACCATTTCCCTGCGAATACCAATATTTCACCATTTCTAATCTCTAGGTAGTATTCCATTGTGTATAGGTACCATATTTTTTGGATGCTTTCATCTTTGGAGGGGCATCAGGGTTGTTTCCATATTTTGGCTATTGTGAATTGTGCAGCGATAAACATGGAAGTAGAGATGTCTTTTTGATATCTTGGGACCTGTTGTTCAGGATAGATGTCTAGGAGTGGTATGGCTGGGTCATAGGGTAGGTCTATGTTGAGCTTTTTGAGAAACCTCCATACTGTTCTCCAAAGTGGTCGTACTAACTTGGACTCCCCCCAACAATGGAGGAGGGTTCCTCTTTCCCTGCACCCCCTCTAGCATTTGTTGTTGCCTGAGTTCAGATTATAGGCCATTCTAACTGGAGTGAGGTGGTATCTCAGGGTTGTTTTTATTTGCATTTTCTTTACTGCCAGGGTTGTTGAACATTTCCTCATATGTTTCTTTGCCATTTTTATCTCTTCTCTTGTGAAGTGTCTCTTTATCTCCTTTGCCCATTTCCTAATTGGTTTACTGGCTTGGAGGGGCTTAGTTTTTTGAGTTCTCTGTAGATGACAGATATTAGGCCATTGTCTTTTGCTGTGCTGGTAAAGATCCTTTCCCATATGGTTGGCCGTCTTTCTAGTTTGGTGGCTATGTCCTTAGTTGTGCAGAAACTTTTTAATTTATAGCAGTCCCATTTGTCGAGTCTTTCCCCTATTTGTTGTGCCCCTGGGACTGTATTCAGGAAGTTTCTTCATGTGACTATAAGTTCTAGTGTCTTTCCTACTCTGTCCTTCAGTAGTTTCAAAGATTCAGGTCCTTGATCCATTTTGAGTTAATTTTGGTCCATGGTGATAGGCTTGAGTCTACTTTGAGTTTTCTGCATTTGGCTGCCCAGTTCTCCCAGCACCATTAGTAGAAGAGGCTCTGTTTGTTCCATTGCATGTCTTTAGCTCCTTTGTCAAACATCAGATCACCGTAAGGGTGCGGTTTTATTTCTGGGTCTTCAATTCTATTCCATTGGTATTCATGTATGTTTTTATACCAATACCAGGCTGTTTTGTTATGATGGCTCTAAAGTAGAGCTTGAAGTCTGGTGTTGTGATACCTCCTACACTGCTTTTTTTTTTTTTTGCCTAGAATTCCTTTGGCTATTCTAGGTCTGTTGCTGTTCCATATGAATTTATGGGTTGCTTTCTCTTTTTCAGTGATGAATGTAGCTGGGATTTTGATGGGGATTGCATTGAATTTGTTTAACAATTTGGGCAATATGGCCATTTTCCCTATATTGATTCTGCCTACCCATGAGCATGGAAGGTCTTTCCATCTCCTTGTGTCTTCTTTGATATCCTTTATTAGATTTTTATAGTTCTCATTAAATAGGTCCGTCACATCTTTGGTTAGGTTAATCCCTAGGTACTTTATTCTTTTTTTGGCTACTGTAAATGGAATTATTTCCATAATTTCCTTTTCTGCTTGTATATTGCTGGTTTACAAAAAAGATGCTGACTTTTGTGGATTGATTTTGTAGCCTGATACTTTGCCAAAATGGTTTATTAGGTGTAGTTTGGGGACTGAGTTTTTTGGGTCCTTCAGATATAAGATCATGTCATCTGAGAATAGGAATAGCTTGATTTACTTTTTGCTGATGTGGATCCCTTTGATGTCCTCCTCTTCTCTTATTGCTATGTCTAGGGATTCCAGCACTATATTGAAAAGAAGTGGGGAGAGTGGGCATCCTTGTCTTGTTCCTGAGTTTAGGGGGAATTATTTTAGTTTCTCCCCATTTAATACAATGTTAGCAGTTGGTCTGTTGTATATGGCTTTTATTGTTTTGAGGAATGTTCCATCTATTCCTTTTCTCTCCAGAGCTTTTAGTAGTTATGGATGTTGTATTTTGTCAAAAGCTTTTTGGGCATCGACTGAGATAACAATGTGATTCTTCATCTTAGTTCTGTTGACGTGGTGAATTACATTGAGTGATTTACGGATGTTGAACCATCCTTGTGACTGTGGGATAAAGCCTGCTTGGTCATGATGTATAATTTTCTTGATCAATTTCTGGATCCTGTTAGCTAATATTTTTTTCAGGAGCTCTGTGTCTATTTTCAGTAGTGATATTGGTCTGTAGTTCTCTTTTTTGTTGGGTCTTTGCCTGGTTTGGGGATGAGAATAATATTAGCTTCATATAGTGAGTTTGGGATTTCTCCCTCTGTTTCTATTTCGTGGAAGAGTTTGAGGAGTATTGGTATTAGCTCCTCACTAAAGGTTTTATAGAATTCATTGGTGAAAAAGCAGTAGACTTTAGACATGTATTTCTTCAAAAGCTCATCAGTTAAATCCCATGGCTGCTTTGTGGTGTTTCTTTTACTTGAAACTTTTACCTAAACTATGCCTGAAACCTGTTTATTAGCTACTTAGTTTGAGTTTTCTGCCCAGTCAGGCCTCCAGACCTCAGCCTCCTTTGTACCTGGAGTAGGATAACATTCTTATTTATTTTTATTTTTATTTTTATTTTTTGGCCAGTCCTGGGCCTTGGACTCAGGGCCTGAACACTGTCCCTGGCTTCTTCCCGCTCAAGGCTAGCACTCCGCCACTTGAGCCACAGCGCCGCTTCTGGCCATTTTCTGTATATGTGGTGCTGGGGAATCGAACCTAGGGCTTCGTGTATCCGAGGCAGGCACTCTTGCCACTAGGCTATATCCCCAGCCCCAGGATAACATTCTTGGACCAGAGTTCTAGGTGTTGTTTTTGTTACTCTTTAGTTTTTTTCAATTAATTTATTTATTGTCAAAGTGATGTACATAGGGGATATAATTTCATATGTAAGGTAGTGAGTACATTTCTTTTTTCTTTTCTTTGTTTTTACCAGTCTTGGGGCTTGGACTCAGGGACTGAGCACTCTCCCAGGCTTCTTTTTCCTCAAGGCTAGCACTCCAGCACTTGAGCACCTGTCCCACTTCTAGCTTTTTCTATTTATGTGGTTCTGTGGAAAAGAACCTAGGGCTTCATGTATGCGAGACAAGCACTCTACTACTAGGCCATTTTTCCCAGCCCCTCTCACTTTATTTTACATATCATTTTTTTTATCTTAATGTGTGTCCAAGATTAAAAATGGAAAACTAGACTCAGTTTCAGCAAAACATTCCTAAGTAAGACAAAGATATACTGTAGATTTTGTGGCTTACAAAATATTACATTCTAAGTTGAGTACAGATTTTCTTCAGTTTCTCTGTACATTTATTTATTTTACTGTGCCTAAATCAATCCCTGAGTCTTGTACCTGAGCCTCTCTAGGCTCAAGGCTAGTAGTCTACCACTTGAGCTACAGCATTCCTTTTGGGTTTTTCTGCTTATATGTTCCTGAGGAATCAAACCAAGGGCTTTGAGCATGCCAGGCAAGCAGTCTACCGCTCAGCCACATCCCAGTTCTGTTTCGAGGTTTTTGGATGTGAGGAAAAATTGGTCACATTGTTGAGTGATTCAGCCAAAGGTACTTGAACTACTGTCTATATAGTTCTTGTTAGTGTACATTTCCAATAGAAATGCAGTAAACTTTAGGGTTGTGTTTTTTTCAAAAGCATATTAGTTCAATCCTATGACTGCTTCATTGTGTTTGTTTTACTTGAAACAGGCTATATTTCATTCTGTCATCTTTCTACACATTAATCCTGTTTGGCTGCATGAAACATTCATAACTATACCATTTACTGATAGTACATGTTGCTTTATTTTGGGCTCCCATGTCTGCCATCCATCTAGAGCATTTCTCATCTTCCATGTGAGAAGCAGTAGAGTCATTGAATATGCAGCTCCTGTTCCCCTTATCCCAGTCTCCAGAACCATCATTCTTTTTGGCTTATGAGTATGTTGGTCCTGAACAACTCAAGAATAGCCATTATACCATGGCTGTTCCTTTCGAATTGGTATATTTTACTTAAGGTGATTTATTCAAGACTCATCCCTGCTGTAATGAGTAGTAATATTTTCTTTTCAATGCATTTATCTAATGTTTTATATGTTCCTATCTTTTATTGGTGAGTAATTGTGAAGTGTTTCTCCAAGTAGTTGTTATAGTCCTTGCTTTCCTTCTGTTGTATAGAAACCTAGAAAAAGAATTCCTGGTGCATATGCCAGTGTGTTTCTATGTTTAATTCACTTTATGGTTGTCTATACCATCTTTGACATTTTTACATTCCTGGCAGATGTGCGCCAAAGATCACACTATTTTCACATCTTTCCCAGAACTTACTAGATTTTAGGGGTTGTTGGTTTGTGTTTTTTTTTTTTTAAATATGAGCATATTGACATGTATAAAGTAGTTATTTTATTGTGATTTTGATTGTCCTAAGTTGTGAAGTCATTCTCCAAGTACTTGTTTTATCCCCTGCTTTCACTGTTGTTTTGTACTAATCTTTTCAATTTTTCTTTTTTCTGACTTCTTTGTTGGCAGTCTTGGGGCTTGAACTCAGTGCCTGGCACTGTACTAGAGGTGCTCTTCAAGAGCACTGTACCATTTGGACCACAATGCCACACCAAGCCAAAGTCCTAGCCTTTAAAGGGTTTTACATTAGTATTCATAGAAAAATAACAGTTTGTTTAAAGTTGTCTGTTAATACAGGTGCTGTTTTTCTGCAAGTATCTTCATTGTATGTTTGGTACAATCTGTGGCATTCACAAGTATGTAAGGGCTCATATATTCCTTTCAAACACCTATTATTTATTAGCTCTTAACTCCACTGGTAGTTTGACTATTATGTTAATAAAGAAGTAACCAGATATTTATGTATAGAAAAAAGGCCATCCATATGCTGAAGCAGGGCACTTCAGAAGAAGTAGAACCTGCAGAAAAATTGTTATGCTGATATTTAGTAAACTTTATCAAAGTAACCTACACATACTATTCCAAGCATCTACTTATACTTAATATTGTCATGTCAGATTAGTAGCACCTGAGAATTTTCATCCTGTTTCTGGTGCTAGCGAAGAGAAATATCCTGATGTAATAGGGGCATCGTGTATTTGTTATTGTATTCCTAGGTATCTAGTTAATATAGAGCCAATATTACTACTATGATATGTCTTCTTTATACTTTATAGATAATGGAGCAAGCTCCCAAATAATATGTAAGGAAAACACATTTGTAGAAGAGTAAAATTCCATACTTGGTCTTCTCCTGACTCAGGGCTAATTTCTTGATGAAAATGTGCCATTACAGAAGCCCGTGTCCTTTGAAGATGTGGCTATGGATTTCAGCTGGGAGGAGTGGCAGGACCTGGACATTTCTCAGAGGACCCTGTATAGAGATGTAATGCTGGAGACCTACAGCAACTTGTTGTCCTTGGGTAAGCAAAAGATACATTAATTTACAGGTTCAAGTGCTTTTTTTTTTAGTAGAACTATGAGTCTTTATCAAAGGTGCAATGATATTTAGGTATAAGATTACAGAATATGGGAAGTAGTGCATCTTTACAAGAAAATTCTCCCCTTGATTATATTACTCCAGAGGCAATTTTATTCTCATTCTTCAAGAAGTCAAGGTAGCACCATTTAGACAACAGTTCTGAGACATGATCTATTACCAGGGGAGTTTCTTATGAAACTTGTGGCCATTGTGATAGATGGATATATAATCTAGAGCATAATGTATATTTGTACTCAATGTAAGATCTAAAAATCAGTAATTGAAAGTAGGCATTTAAAATCTAAAGCTTTCACGGGGCACTCCTCTTGATACTTGTAATCCTAGGTATGGAAATCCAAACGAGCCAAATGAGAAGATTCTCCAGGAGAATCCTTTCTTAATGAATAATAAAAATCCATTTAAAGTGATAAAACTCTGGCCTTTAGCAAAAGAGCTCAGGGGACTCGGCCATTCCTTGAGTACAAGGGAAAACACTGAAAAAAAAATCCAAACCTTATATTTCTACGCAACGTCAACCATGAAGCTATTGAGAAATGAGAAAGTAGAGTTTGGACGAGTTTGAGCTTTTTTTTTTTTTTTTTGGCCAGTCCTGGGCCTTGGACTCATGGCCTGAGCGCTGTCCCTGGCTTCTTTTTGTTTCTTTTTTGGCCAGTCCTGGGCCTTGGACTCAGGGCCTGGGCACTGTCCCTGACTTCCTTTTGCTCAAGGCTAGCACTCTGCCACTTGAGCGACAGTGGCACTTCTGGCCATTTTCTGTATATGTGGTGCTGGGGAATCGAACCCAGGGCCTCATGTATACGACGCAAGCTCTCTTGCCACTAGGCCATATCCCCAGCCCCCAAGTTTGAGCTTTTTAGCCTCCCGCACTCTCCTGTCCTGCTGGGGAGAGAGGAAAGCACATCCCACGGAAACGGGTCCAGGAAGAGGATATAGGGGGCTGACAGACCACCACCCAGCCCTCTTCTCCACAGAGGACAAACAGGCAGCCTGGAAGCAGGTCGAGCCAACTAGTTTATTCAGGAAATGATCTGTTCTTTTACACAGGTTGGAGGGCGGCGGATGGGGAGTGGTACATGCACCTACATAGGCTGTGAGTGGACGCCTGACCTGCCCGTCAGGGTGACGCTCCAAGGGACCTCCCTAAGGGGCGGCTGATATCTATGTCAGGGCCCACAGAACTGCCTCGTAATGATGCAAGGCTGGTGTGCCCCACAGGAGTAACCTGTATACCAGAAAGTCTGAGATCATTATAGCACAGATGTCCAGAATCACCATGAACAATAGTTCTCCACTGTTTCTTCATAACAGGGCACTGTGTTTCTAAACCCAAGTTGATTATCAAGCTGGAGGAAGGTGCAGAAACATGGATGGAAGAAGCCTCAGGCAAGAATTTCCAAGGTGAGTGAATGCATCCTACACAGTGCTGTTGGAGACAGAGCTCAGGTGGTAAGTTCACTTCTTTTTGTTTGTTTTGTTTTTTAATATCTTTGTTAGTTAAATTTTGTTGACAAGGTGTTGTGCAAAAAAGGTACAGTTACATAATAGGGCAGTGTGTACATTCCTTGTGATATCTTACACCCTCATTTTTCTTTCCCTTCCCTAGATCAGGTAGGCATATATACAATACACAGTGTACCAAAAACAGATACAGTAGCCACGTGGCATATGCCAAAGGAAATTCATCTAGAACTTTAAATATAACGTCAACAATAGAGTTTGCTTGTCCTTGTCTTATATGATCATTCATACATAGCTTTTGAGCTATTGTGATCCACTAAGAGGTCTACTTTAGACCTTTCTATGTTTAGTAGTTGTTTGGTTTTAGTTACATAATGTAAGGTCCCTGACTGAAACCTGTGGGAACCAGCTTTTAGTAGTATCTATTTGTTGAATGGTCGTTCTATTTTCAATAAGATTTATCTCTTTTTTAATCTTTGTGATCTCTCTCCTCCTAGTCATTTTAGATTTGATTATTTCTTGTTCCTCCATGTGTTTTACTTTCATCGTGAGGTTGTTCACCTGCTCTGATTCCATTCTTTTAATGTGAGTGCTGAGGGCAATGATCTTGTCCCGCAGCACTGTCTTCGCTGTATCCCATAGGTTTCTTTGTGATGTATTTTCATTGTTGTTGTGGCTTATGAATTTGTTAATTTCATCCTTAGTTTGTTCTGTGACCCAGGTGTTAGATAACAGTGAGGGGGTTTAGCCTCCAAGTATTTGTATAGCCTCTGTGGTATCCTTTGTTATTGAGGGTTATCTCGATTCCACTGTGATCAGATTTTGTACATGGGATGATGTCAATACTCTTGTATTTGCTGAGGTTCTTTGTGTGGGCTATGACATCTATTTTGGAGTATGTTCAATGGGCTGCTGAGAAGAATGTGTATTGGGTCTCAGTGGGGTGATAGACTCTGTACAGATCTGTCAGATCCATTTGGGATATGGTATTACTTATGTCTTCGGCTCCCTTGCTAATCCTCTGTGTGTTGGATCCTCTGCCTCTTGGAAAGAGTGGAGTATTAAAGTCTCCCACTATGATTGTTTTTGGGTCTATCTTGTTCTGTAGTTCTGTGCGAATTTATTTGACATATGTAGGGCCTCTTGTTCGGTGAGTATAAATTTATCACCATGATGTCTTGATTCAGGATTTTTCCTTGTATTAAAATGTAGTGTCCTTCTTTGTCTTTTTGAGTTGATTTTAATGAGAAGTCCAGCTTGTCTGAAATCAGGATGGCTACCCCTGCTGTTTTGGTAGGTGTATTTGCTTGAAAGATCTTGCTCGATCCTTTCATTCAGAGCTTGTTTTTTTCCCTTGCTGTAAGATGGGTCTCTTGAATACCACATATGATAGCAACTTTTTGTTTATGGATCCACTCTGTCAGTCTGCTCATCTTTATCAGAGAGTTAATACCATTTATATCAAAATATCACTCACCTCCACTTGAGAGCTCGAACGCAGTTCTGTAATCTCCTATGGATCAATTATCAAGTCCCAAGATCTGGACGCCAGTTGTTGGACCTGGGTAACTGCAACTGTAGTCAGGACAAAGGGGATGCACAGGCGTGGACCAATGCACACATTATTTTAGGAGGGCCAGGGTTTATATAGGGTTAGAAATCAATTCACAACTTCAAGAGTAAAATTAATACAGAAAGATATCCATATCAATACAAAAGTTGCGAATGTCACTACTGCAAGGGATGTCTCTAGGACAAAGGTTATCACTACTACAAAGGATGTCGCTACTACAAAGGATCAAATCAGTCAATGCAGAACTCTGTCACCTAGCTACTATTTCCTCAAGACTAATTATCTTAGACCATTGACTTCCCTATTTACTGCCAAAAGCTTTGGCGGGAGCAGCTGTGCAAACAAGTCTCCCCAGGGTGGCTCTATAAAGGGGGTGAGAGTCTCATAACAGTGTTTTCCTTTGGCCAACAAAGGAGCCACTTTAATGAAGATTTGTTCCCATAGGCCTATTAATTTGCTAATAAGGCATCAAAATATCTGTGCTGAGGGTAAGACCCCCCACTGGTCAGAGAAATTATTCTCCCACAGGAAGGGGATACAAGGGGATCATAAACGAAAGAGGCTACGGTTTCACATGGCATGTTCAAAGTAATTACAACAGTGATATAACACTTGTTTCATTAACCTGGAGTTCATTCCACTTCACATCATCCTATGCGTTCATAAGGGCAGAGCTATTAGCCTCTTGTGATCCTCTGCTGTGACTAGCCTAAACCTTTGCCAATTATTCCCTCTGAGTGAGACCATAGAGTCCATTTTTCTTTGAGTTTGGCTCACTTCACTTAGTATAATTTTTTCCAAGTTCTTCCATTTCCTTATGAATGTGGCTATGACATTCTTTCTGATATAGGCATGAAATTCCATAGTGTATATGTACCATATTTTCCTGATCCATTCGTATACTGAAAGGCATCTGGGTTGGTTCCATATTTTACCTATGACAAATTGTGCTGCAATGAACGTTGTTGTGCTGGTCACTTTAGTGTGTTCTTGTTTGTGGTCTTTTGGGTAGATGCCCAAAAGTGGGGCTACTGGGTTATAAGGGAGCCCTATGTTTAGACTTCCTGAAGAATCTCCATACCACGTTCCAGAGTGGCTGAAGCAGTTTACATTCCCACCAATAATGAAGTAGCGTTCCCTTTTGGTCACATCCCTTCCAACATTTGTTACTGTTTTTTTCTTCATAAAGGACATTCTTACTGGGTTGAGGTGAAATCTCAATGTTGTTTGATTTCCATTCATTTTATGGCCAGTGACGCAGTGCACTTTTTCTTATGTCTCTTGGCCATTCTCATTTCCTCATCAGAGAAGTCTCTATTTAAGTCTTTAGCTCACTTGTTGAGGGGGCTCTTGGTTCTTTGAGGTTTTGTTTTGCAGGAATTTAATTTTTTTAATTCTGAATGTATTTTGGATAGGAGACCTTTGTCCATTGTAGGGCTGGTAGAGATCTTTTCCCAATCTGTGGGCTTTCTGTTTATCTTCGAAGCGATGTCTTTTGCCCTGCAGAAGCTCTGGAGTTTGATGCCGTCCCATTTACCCAAACTTTCTTTTATTTTTAGCATTTCTGGGCCTTTATTAAGGAAGTTTCGTCCTGTGCCAAGGAACCCAAGTGTTTCTCCTACTCGTTCTTATAGTGTATTCAGGGTATCTGTTTTTATTTCGATGTCTTTGATCCTCATGTTTATTTATTTATTTATTTTTGATGAATCATTTTAGATGTCCTGGAAATTGATGACATGATTAAGAGTTGCAAGAAAAGTCCAGAAGAATGGCCATGTGAAGTAGCAATCACCAAAAGCAACTCTGTGGATGAAAGAGTGAGATTAGTGAGAACTTTTCATTTGAGCTCTAAACACATGCCAGAGCTGCATAGGAATAGTAGGAAATCCTTAGGAATGAGGACTGAGGCATCCACTGCATATCAGAATATGGTTCTCCATTTTGAGCCTGAAGAGATGCATGCTGGATCCAGGCCTGGTGTCTCTCATGTAGATGAAAAATCCCTTACCAACATGGAGACTTTGAATCAACGTTCAGAAATTCCCAGTGAGCAGCATTATTTCACAGATGGTGGAGAAGGGACGGTATTAACCTCAAAGACCATATTCTTTAAAAATAATTGTGCTTGTGTGGGAGAAAATCATTATGAATGCAACAGATATGGAAAATCCCTCAAACACATGTCACCTCTAAGAACACATAATAGAATACATATTACTGAGAAAACTTATGAATGTAATATATGTGAAAATTCCTTCAGGAGCAAGAAAATTCTTAGAAGACATAACAAAATTGAGTCAGGTGAGAGACCTCATATATGTACCAAATGTGGAAAATCTTTCAGGTTGAGGACAAATTCAAATGCACATAATAGATTTCATACAGGTGAGAAACCATACGAATGTAACCAATGTGGGCAGTCCTTCACCTGGAACACTCAACTCAGTATTCATCAGGTAACTCACAGAGGAGAGAAACCTTATAAACATAACACATGTGGAAAGTCATTTCCCCAGAAATCACATATCAGTGTTCATGGGAGAACAAATTCAGGAGAGAAACCGTATAAATGTAAGACATGTGGAAAGTCTTTTGCCTGGCAATCATACCGAAGTGTTCATGAGAGAACACATACAGGAGAGAAACCTTATAAATGTAACACATGTGGAAAGTCTTTTGCCAGGAAAACACACCTTAGTGTTCATGAGAGAACACATACAGGAGAGAAACCTTATAAATGTAACACATGTGGAAAGTCTTTTGCCTCGAAAAGCGACCTTATTGTTCATGAGAGAATACATACAGGAGAGAAACCTTATAAATGTAACACATGTGGAAAATCTTTTACCTACAAATCATCCCTAAGTCTTCATGAGAGAACACATACAGGAGAGAAACCTTATAAATGTAACACATGTGGAAAGTCTTTTGCCAGGAAAACACACCTTAGTGTTCATGAGAGAACACATACAGGAGAGAAACCTTATAAATGTAACACATGTGGAAAGTCTTTTGCCAGGAAAACACACCTTATTCTTCATGAGAGAAAACATACAGGAGAGAAACCTTATAAATGTAACACATGTGGAAAGTCTTTTACCCGGAAATCATATGTTACTGTTCATGAGAGAACACATACAAGAGACAAACCTTATAAACATAACACATGTGGAAAGTCATTTCCCCAGAAATCACACATCAGTGTTCATGAGAGAACAAATTCAGGAGAGAAACCGTATAAATGTAAGACATGTGGAAAGTCTTTTGCCTGGCTATCATACTGAAGTGTTCATGAGAGAACACATACAGGAGAGAAACCTTATAAATGTTACACATGTGGAAAGTCTTTTACCCAGAAATGAAGCGTTACTGTTCATGAGAGAACACATACAGGAGAGAAACCTTATAAATGTAACACATGTGGAAAGTCTTTTACCCGGAAATCACACCTAAGTCTTCATGAGAGAATACATACAGGAGAGAAACCTTATACGTGTAACACATGTTGAAAGTCTTTTACCCAGAAATCAAGCGTTACTTTTCATGAGAGAACCCATACATGAGAGAAACCTTACAAATGTTACACAATTGGAATGTATTTCACCCAGTAGACATATCTTAGTATTCATCAGTGAACACAAAGAAGAGAAACCATATGATCATAACGAGTGTGGAAAGTTTGTAATCCACAAATCATATCTCAGTGCACAGAAGCGAGTTCAAACAAGGGAAAAACTTTATGTAACCAATGTGGGAAATTACTCACCTGGAAATCACACCTTACTTTTCTTGAGAACACACACACACGAGATAAACTTTATTGATGTAACACATGTGGGAAGTTTTCACCCAGAAATCCTGTCTTCCTGTTCATCAGCAAATATACACAGGAGAGAAATCTTAGGAATGCAGCACATTTGTAGAATCCTTCAGGGTCAGGTCATCGTTAAGGAAACATAACAGAATTCACACAGGTCAGGAAACATATGAATGTAACCAGTGTGGGAAATCTTTCACCTGGAAAACACACGTGTGCAAAAGAAGTTTAGCGAGGAGTGTAACAACTACTTTAAGAAACACTTCATAATTACTCACCAACAAAACAAAAGAACACCTAAAGCAATTCGTGAATGCATTGAAAAGGAAGAAAATATTACTACAGGTTATACTAGGGATGAACCTTGAATAAATCAGCTAAAGGAAATACACCAGTTAGAAAGGAACAGCCATGGCATGCTGTCTTTTATTGAGTGTGCAACGATTAACAAACTCATACACAAAAAGAATGATGGCTCTGGACACTGGGATAGAGAGGCACAAGAGCTGCATGTTCAATGATTCTACGGCTTCACATATGGAAATGGAAGATGAGAAATGTTCTAGGTGCATGGAAGAGCTGGGAGCCCAAAATAAACATGTACTATCAGTTTTCTTCTGAATACAGAACATCTTTTGGTGATGTATAATTTTTGAGACCCAATTTCTAAAATAATAGCTCTTTTGTGTGCTATCCTTGGGGTTTGAATTCAGGCCCTGAGCACTGTCCCGGGCTTCTTATTGGTCAAGACTAGCATTCTATCACTTGAGCCACAGCACCACTTTTATTTTATATATGTGTGTGTGTGTGTGTGTGTGTGTGTGTGTGTGTGTGTTTGTGTGTTACTGAGGAATCAAACTCAGCCCTTTATGCATGCTAGGCAAGCACAAACTACAACTAGACCACATTCCCAGCCCCTAAAACCACAGCTTTTACTGATTTGGTCCACCTAAATTATCAACCCAGTAGCCAATGAAGCTGGATCCTGACACACACCTCTCATTCTAGCTACTCTGGAGTCTGTGGGCTGATTATTTAGGTGTAGAATCAGTCCATACAGAAAATTCCACAAGACTATTTGCAATTAAGCAGCAAAAAGTCAGAAGTGAAGCTGTGGCCCAAGTATTAAAGCACCAGACTTGACTAGAAAAAACAAAGACCAACAGTAAGATAAACTTAGAAATCAGACTACTCAGTAAATTTTTAATTTGTCATTGAAATCAGTTATTTTAGAATATGTCTCTTTGAAAAGTGTTACATTTGATTTTAGATAATCTCTTGTTTAATGTGTACTTCAAACAAAGGTAATCTTAATGGCAAAAAAAAAGAAATGATAAAATAATGGCATTCACAGGAAAATGGTCAGATCTTGGATGAATAATGTTGAGCAAGACAAGCCTAGAGCACAGAGCTCAGTTCATGTCTATAAAATAACAAACTTCTTTTCAAATGGTATTTCTACATGTTTAGGTCAGCGACATTACATCATGTCTGTAAAACCAAACAATTACTAAATAAATATAAAAAGGTCTGGGATAGCCCTGCCATGAGCACAATAGCTCAACAGCTACATATATATGATTATATAAGATGAGGCTAAGCAAAATAAACTCTTTAGAAATGGAAAGAGGAGGATATTACTGTTGTCATTATGTTTAATGTACTAGGTGAATTTCCTTTGACATACCCCCTGTGTTCACTGCATATGATTTTGGTACACTGGATATTGTATATGTACTTATCTGAACTAGGGAATAGAAAGAAAAATGAAGGAAGGTGTAACAAATATGACAAGAAAGGTACTTACTACCTTATTATGTAACTGTACCCTCTCTGTACATCACCTTATCAATATAAATTTTATAAAAAGAAGAGCATGATGCTTTGAGTTCAAGCCCCAGTGCTGGAAATAAATTAATGAACAAATAACTGAAACCAAACCCAGAAGCCAGTGCGTAAGGAGATCTGTAGTTTTGAGCAACCACACCAACTGCCGTGTCCCCTCTGGACAGCCATCATGAAAATGGCAATGTAGTTGATGTGCAGCATTCTGGTGCTGTTTTACAAAGCAAGAGGAGAGTGGGTGCTCACAGCACCATCTTTCCTAAGACAGTTCTCCAAAAAGAATGGAAGAGGCAATGGAGAGTTTAGCGCACTGATGGCCAATCCTATAACAAGGCAAAAATTCACTAACTCACCAATGAAGTTTTAATATCTTTCAGTGCAGAAGAGCAGAAAAAAATTTATCCCTGAGTCACAGCTGAAAATTTCCCTTTCACATAGAGCAAGGAACTGATCCATGTTAGGGCCTGGTTAAGCCACGGACTTTGCTTACAGTGGTATGAATGTAATAAGCTGGACTCCACAGAGCTACCAAAATCCCTGTGCTCTGCGCCCAGCTCTTGGTTTGTTACTCTGTTTTGTTTGGAGGAGGAAAGGGAATGTTTTTCCTCACACCTTGAAGAAGAAAATACCAACCACCACGTAATGGGTTTTGCCCACTTATTTATAAAATTAGATTTCTAATTCAAACAGGGGAAAACCCTCTATTGAGTATATGAAGTAACTTCACAAGTATACCTGCAACCCCCTCTATGAAACAAAGCTCTGATAGAGGGAGTTGCAGGGATACACGGACTGAATGAAGATATAAGAAGCATCAGGGGCTGAGAATATGGCCTAGTGGCAAGAGTGCTTGCCTTATATACATGAAGCCCTGGGATCAATTATCCAGCACCACATATACAGAAAATGGCCAGAAGTGGCGCTGTGGCTCAAGTGGAACATTGCTAGCCTTGAGCAAAAAGAAACCAGGGACTGCTCAGGCCAAGAGTGTAAAGCACGGGACTGGAAAAACAAACAAACAAACAAAAAAAAAACCCAAACTTCTTTTATAAGAAGCATCAAAGGATTCCCCAAACTCTGGGGGGTGTTCTTCAGATAGATGCCTTCAGTCCTCAGTCTGACCTGTGACCCCTGACTGGATCTGGCCCCTGCATCTCTTGCTGGCTCATCCACTTTGTGGAACAGAGAGTGAAGTACTTGAATGAACATCAGACTTTAAAACCTGTTGGATGTACATGGGACCAAAGAGGAGTTTTCCTGGGTGTCATAGCTCAAGGGGCTGCGACCTGAGGATCAAGGGTTGAAGCCATCCTGGGCAAGAAAGTCTGTAGGACTCTCATCTCCAGTAAACCATCAGTAAACCTGACGTGGAGCTGTGGCTCAAGTGGTAGAGCATTTAGACTAGAGCACGAAAGCTCTGAGCTGGTGCTCACAAGATTATTGAAGCTTTACTCATTAGGGGATGTTGAGAAAGCTACAATTATACTGACATTTGAATTTTTGTTTTATGTGAATCAACTCATCTAGTATAAAGAGATATTACTCATTGTCTACAATGTAACCAGGAAACTTTAAAAATCAGAATTGTTTGACTTTAAAGGGTGTTCTCCCTGCTCTGCTCAAGCTGGCCAGCAAACAGTGAGCCCACCGGTGCTAATTTATTCCACAGTTCTCTGCACCAGTCAGTCCTTGACTAGCCTGATACCCAGTGCTCTGTTTTTGTTCAGCATCATCATTATACATAAGTGTTGTCACTTCATTTGAACTAGTTCCAAATTTTCTCTGGCACATAAGAGCTTGCCCTGACAAAGAAAAGCACCAGTTAAAGCCAGTCCATGGTACTTGTTAGGAGATAGCAATAGTAAAGCAGCTCAGCAACCTGTGTCCTTTCAGGAAAGAGTAGCCTTACCCCCGCCTGCATCGTGTGGGGACCTGCCAAATTCATGGGCCAGTGCTAACTAAAATGATATGTTGGTTCAAACAGTTACTATGATGCAGACTGTAACTCCATTGGCCACTTGCCTATGAGTTGACATGACTATGCTGTTTCTCTGCAAATGTTGTAACCTTCTTGGCCACCTGCTTGTGGCCGCCTCGACCATGTGATATTTGCCTTTATAACCCGGCCCTAAGCACAGCCCAAGGTGCTTCTCCAGAGATCTCAAGTCTGGGCTGTGGCCTTGGCTGGCCATTCTGCTTTTTACTTCCCCAATAAACCCATCTTGGTACTTGATGCTGTCTCTGAGTGGTAGACTTTTGGAGGGATGGAGGATTTTTCCCACTCGGACCCCATTACTGTACCAAACACAAATTTGTCAAGGCTTAGCAGCAGATGCTAGAGGAGATGTATTTCGGTGTCAAGCTCACTAATAAGATCATTGTTGGGGCTGGGAATATGGCCTAGTTGCAGGGAACTTGCCTCGTCTACATGAAGACTTGTGTTCGATTCCTCTTCACCACATATATAGAAAAAGCCAGAAGTGGCTCTCTGGCTCAAGTGGTAGAGTGCCAGCCTTGAGCAGAAAGAATCCAGGGACACTCAGGCCCTGAGTTCAAGCCCTAGGTCTGGCAATAAATAGAGAAAGGTTTAGATAGGATGTCTTCAAAGTAGGTTTCTAGAATCAGTAAGGGTATTTTTTTGGAAAGGTTTTACATTACCATTTATACAAATTTTAATACCTTGTATTATCTAATTCAAAACCAGAGATGTGATGGGGATATGGTCTAGTGGCAAGACCCCTTGCCTAGTATACATGAAGCCCTTAGTTCAATTCCTCAGCACCACATATATAGAAAAGACGAGAAGAGGTGCTGTGGCTCAAGTGGCAGAGTGCTAGGCTTGAGCACAAAGGAGCCAGTGATAGTGCTCAGGCCCTGAGTTCCAAGTGACAGGATTGG
The DNA here is from genome assembly GCF_023159225.1 of Perognathus longimembris pacificus. Classification (NCBI taxonomy): domain Eukaryota; kingdom Metazoa; phylum Chordata; class Mammalia; order Rodentia; family Heteromyidae; genus Perognathus; species Perognathus longimembris. Next base: position 46,499,889 of record NC_063178.1, read on the forward strand.
CAAAAACAAAAAAACACAAACAGCTTCCATTGTACTTTATTGTAATTGTGTGTGTTGTTTATTGCAATAAGAATCGGAGCCTAAGTGCTCTAAAATTTTCTTTTGTTTTTGCACAAATAAAACTGCAGATCCTGTTCTCTTTAAAAGATGGTGAATATTGTACATTGGTTTTTCTCACATGGAAGGATTTTTTACAAGGAAATAATGTACAAATCTTGTTTTAACTTAAAAACTAGAAAAGTAAGAAAAGGCACAGCAACCTGAGCAGATAAGCCCAGAAAACAGAGGGAAAAGCAAGAGGGTTATCTGTGTGTCCTAAGTAGAGCCTCTCAGTCCTTTAAAAAGAGGGCAGCCTGACTTAGTTCTCTCTATCACTACTTTTTTGCCATTGCCAAAAAGATATTGGTGGCCATGTGACTTCCTGTAGCCCGAGTTCTTCATCTTGTTTTGTTCCTTGAAAGTCAGTGTTATTGTAGCTGCTGGATAGTAGGTCAGGGGTTTAATCATTTCTAGTGATGTTTCCATGATTTCTTCAGTTTACCTCCCTGGGTACTGGATGTGACTTCAAAATTCCTATGTGCAGGGCGCCAGTTGCTCAGACCTGTAATCCTTGCAGTTCAGGAAGCTGAGATCTGAGGATCTTGTTTCAAAGCCAGCCTGGGTAATAAATTCCATTAGATACATCTGCAATTAACCACCAGAAATTGGGAAAATGCACTGTGCCTCATTGTGCTATTGCTTTAGCCTTGATGTGAAAGGCTCAGTGACAGTGCCAGCACCAGAGTTCTATCCTCATTATGAAGCAAAAAAATTTTTCTTTCCATTAAATTTTTATTGTGGTGAAATACATGTAATATTGACTATTAGCTATCTTCAATTACACAACTCAATGGCAATTATTACATTCACTTAGGCAACATTCCTGCTGTCTCCAGAATTTATCTCAAGGACTCTTCCTGCTTGTAACACAATGCTCCTTCTTATCACCCCAGGTCTAAGGACCTACTATGTCTATGTATTCAACTATTCTGTTTATGTTTGATGGTCCTAAGGCTTCATGGAGAAATCAGAAGGGAATGACTCATCTAATTACAATCCCCCTGCACATAACAATAAAGTAAGCTAATTAAAAATAATTGTAGTGGTCACCATATTATTCACAGATCAATATCAGGCTGACTCTTGCCACCCTTGCACTAGTGTTTCCACAAGGGCCTGTGTACAGCCCTGTTGTAGCACTCACTGTATTCTTATCTGGTTTCTCCTCTAGTAACTGCCTTAAAAGGCAGAAGCATTTTAGCCCAAGAATCTAGAAAATGGTAATAATGAAGCTCTATCTTTACCCAAAAAATGCATGAAATTCACAACAATTTTAGGAGTGAATTAAGTCTACAAGCATGTAATGAGCACATTCATAGGTACTAAATGGCTCACTAATGCAGTCATAATATTCAAGGGATATCTTTGCAAATAGAACCTGGCAACTTGGGATGGGTGAGGTTCCTTGCCTTCCTCTCTCCAGTGCTCCACTCACACCTTCAAGCACCAACAACTGCTCTTTTCTCCTCCATAATTAAGCCACAGCTTGACTTCAAAATTTTACTAGCTAATTGAACATTCCAGTGTCACATATTTATCTGACCAGGACTCCTTTGAAATGTAATCCTCAGATCTCAGTCTCTTGAGGAGCTAGGATCAGAGACATGAGACAGTGCCTGGGTAGGCTTAGGATGGTTTTAAAATACATAAAATACAAAAAATGTTTGGAGCTTGTTCCATTATCTATATAGTAGAATAAAGAAAAATCTATGTAGAAATATTTGGCTCTATATTACTAATACAAAGTTTCCCTAATATATCAGAACATTTCTCTGTTATTAGCAATAGAGAAAAGATAGTTCTGAGGTGCTACAAATCTGGCATGGCAACATTAAGGCTAATTCTTCTGAAGCTTCATGCTTCAGCCTAAGGATGGTCCTTGTTCTGTACATAAGATATTTGGTTACTGTTTTAGGCACAAAACATTCAAATTAGCAAAGCAGATAAGACCTACCACATAATGAGCTTTTTAAAGGAATATATGAGTCCTTGCATATATGTGAATGTTACAGATTCTACCAAACATATCATCTAAATGCTTGAAAAAAAGATGACATCTCTATTAAATATGCAGTCTGCAAACCACCTGTCAGTTTTCTATGAATAAGACAGTATATAGAAGAGGGTGGGAAAACAGCGTTGTGGTTGACTGCTTGCCTATCATGTATCAAACACTGTTTGAATAAATCAGTATCACATAAACAAAAATGACAAGTAGTCACGTTGTGGCTCAAGGGGTAGAGTGCTTTCCTTAAGCCAGGGAAGTTCAGGTACTAACTGTCAATAAAATAAAATAAAATAAAAATAGAATCAACATTGTAAGGTCCTCCTGGGAGTGTTCCATACAGATTCACTCACCTGGATAAGTCTCCACCCTGTTACCTGGGTAACCAAGAGACCAAGAGGCAGTTATTTCCCACTTCCCTGAAGTCTCATCTTAATCCACTTGGCCACACACCCCTGCCCCTGCCCTAGATAAGGCTGGGCCGGGTGGAGGTCGCCCCTACTCTCCAGCCAAGCATCAATTCCGCCATAGGCCTCTCCTGCCTCTACACCAGTGGCATTCTCCTTTACCTGCTACCTACTTTAAAAAAATCCTAACAAACATGTATCTGTTGTGCCAAGTCGCAAGACCACCCCCAAGAAGACCACCGAGATTCAGACACTCCGAAATGTAAAAGCAAGGCAAGGTTTTATTTAACGAGCTGCCAATTCGGGCCTCGTCCTACCCACCGACACAGCGGAGTTTAGGAGGAAGCCCCGAGCTGTGATTACACAGGGCTTATAACGGCAAAGAACAAGGTTACAACAATCAGCTGTGCAAGCAAGATTAGAACAAAGGTACAAATCTGATTGGCTCAGGGTTCGATTCTAAAATGGGGTTCACGTGGTGGGGCCTGACTTCAAAGTCTGGCACCTCATTTCCCCCTTTTTCTTTTTGGTACCTTGGGAGCCAATCATGGCTCCATTCTGTCCATTTCAATGGGTTGCATGTCTAGGGGATGATATAGAGGTAAGGCATGGGCCAGTAGGGCCAAAAGTAGTATCTGAAAATAATTCTGGTCCCTCAGTTTTAAAGGGGGGCTGATGGGTGAAGATCATCTATCTTCTGTAATTTCTTCAGGCTGACTCAGGGGCGTTGACCTTACCTAGCCAGGAACCTATAACCTTAGTCTACTTTACCAAGGGACTGCAGGATTCACCTCCCTTTGGAGTGAGCTGCCAAAATAACATTAACACTAGCCAGGGTAGTAAGGAAAGAAGGCAAAAAGAAAATTATAACAATATTCAGTCTAACTTTCTTTTCTTGAGGCGAAGGCGAAACGGCTGAGTTGGGTGCTTGGAGACCTTCCATGTTCCATCATGGTAGTTGTCATCCAGGGCAAAGGGGTCAGCTGGCCTGGCGTGGAAGCAATGAACCCAAGTGGCGATGCCATCTAGGGTCCCTTCCACCGTGGTTCTTAGGATTTCAGTCCCCTGGTCTGAATAAATGGGGGGTAGTGACAGAAGCAGAATCATATAATTCCTTAAGTTGGGGTCACATTCTTGTACACAAGCTGCAAATAATCGAGTTTACACAAAAATTCAGCATTATCCAAATCAGCAAGCAATTCAGTCTGAAGGCTAGGGATAATGGGCGGGGGGTACCCGTACATTATTTCAAAAGGAGTAAGCCAAGCTGATAGGGAGAATTTATTACTCTAAGCAGAGCAAAAGAAAGGAGTGACACCCAGTCTGTGCTAGTCTCTAAGGCCTGTTTCCGATTCATTCTCTTTACCTGTCCTGAACTCTGGGGTCTATAAGCACAATGCAATTTCCAATCCGTCCCCAGTGCTGCAGCTATTCCCTGACTTACTTTTGAGACAAAAGCCTGCCTGTTGTCTGACCCAGTGGTGGATGGGAAGCCATACCTGGGTAGGATTTCTTCCAGGATCTTCTTAGCCACTACATTCGCAGTCTCATGCTTTGTTGGATAGGCTTCAACCCATCCTGAAAAGGTGTCTACAAAAACTAGCAAATATTTGTAATTTCTGTGAAATCTACTTCCCAATACACGCCTGACCTATCCCCACGGAGGCGAGCTCCTTTAGTAACTTGTTGATTGGGGGCATTGGTAAGCTGACAGGCCTTGCAATTTTTAACGATATCTTCAATAAGTTGATCTCCTTGTCTAATTTTTACTTTGGAATGTCGGAGCAAGTCCTGCATTCTTCGGGTTCCCATGTGAGAAGCTCGGTGGATTCTTTTAAGGATCCCCTTACCCAGCCTTTGTGGCAAGATAAGTTTCCCTTCACCAGTTTTCCACCAGTCATCGTTTCCTTCTCTGTCCGGGGTTTTGTGGGTCATGGGAATTTTTTTTATCCACTCCAAGTCTTCTTGGGAATACTGGGGTACAGGAGGCAAAGCTCGTGGTCCTGGGTCTACTAGAGTCAATACTTCTGCTTTGGGCTGGAGGGCTGCTTCCTTAGCTGCCTGGTCGGCCAGATTATTCCCTCTAATCACCGAATCAACTCCCTTTTGATGACTCGGGCAATGCATAATGGCAATCTTTGCTGGTTCCCATAGGGCCCGGATGAGGCTTAAAATCTCCTGTCTGTTTCTAATGGCCTTTCCTTCAGCTGTCAGTAGCCCCCTTTCTTGGTAAATGGCTCCATGGATGTGTACAGTGGCAAAAGCGTACCGGCTGTCTGTATAGATATTTAGTCTCATTCCTTTTCCCATCTGTAAAGCTTTTGTTAGTGCCACTAGTTCTGCTCTTTGTGCAGAAGTCCCCTGAGGGAGTGCCTCTGCCCACAATATCTCAGTGTCTGTAGTAACCGCCGCACCCGCATACCTTTTTCCATCTCGAATGAAGCTGCTGCCATCGGTGAACCAGGTGTGCTCGGCATGTGATAGCCGTAAATCCAGCAAGTCTTGCCGGAGGCTATATGTTTGGGCCAGGATCTGCTCACAATCATGCAGGGGCGCTTCCAGATCCAGATCCGGCAGCAGAGTTGCTGGGTTTAATGCTGTTGGTACACAGAAGCTGATACGTGCCGGGTTAAGTAACAACGTTTGGTAATGGACCATGCAGGCATTGCTCATCCATCGGTCAGGTGGTTGTTTTAGCACCCCCTCTAGAGCATGTGGAGTGGCCACAGTCAGATTCTGTCCCAGAGTCAACTTATCTGCATCTTTTACCAAGAGGGCTACTGCAGCTATTATTCTTAAGCACGGAGGCCACCCAGCGGCGACAGGATCCAATTTCTTTGACAAATAGGTGACCGGTTGTCTCCAGGGCCCAATTGGCTGAGTGAGCACCCCTTTTGCTATTCCTTTCTTTTCGGCCACAAACAATGTGAATGGTTTATTCACGTCAGGTAGGCCTAAGGCTGGGGCTTCTAGAAGGCTTTTCTTGATTGCCTCAAAGGCTTTTTGCATCTGCTCAGACCAATGAAATTCTGGGAGGTTTTTGGTGGCTTCATATAAAGGCTTGGCCATCTCAGCGAACCCAGGTATCTACAGCCGGCAAAAACCCACTGTTCCCAGGAACTCTCTGACTTGTCTCGCTGACTTAGGCACAGGAATTTTTAGCACAGTCTCTTTACGTGCATCTGACAGCCAACGATTGCCCTCTTTTAATATGAAGCCCAGATAGGTGACTTCAGGTTTACAAATTTGTGCCTTTTTAGTGGAGACCCTATAGCCCAAATTGCCAAGAGTCTTTAAGAGCCTAGCTCTTCCTTTTAGACAACTATCCTTGTCTGGAGCAGCTATTAACAAATCATCTACATATTGCAATAGACTTCTTTCAGTATTTTGGCTTTGGCTCTGTGAGGCCAAGGGCAGGCTAAAGAAAGCATCCTTTAGATCCAACACAGTATACCACACATGGCTCAGTGACAGGGAGCTCAGCAGGGTATATGGGTTTGGGACTGTTGGATGAATGTCCATTACTCTCTTGTTAACTTCTCTCAAGTCTTGCACTGGTCTATAATCATTGGAATTAGACTTTTTTATAGGCAACAATGGAGTATTCCAGGCTGACTGGGTGGGCTTCAGAACTCCTAAATCTAACAATTTTCTGATGTGAGGAGTGATACCCTTCTTTGCTTCTAGTGACATAGGGTACTGGCAAACTCTTACTGGGTCAGCTCTGGCTTTAAGTTCCACAAAGATTGGAGGACAATATTTTGCCAGTCCCATTCCCCCAGTTTCTGCCCATGCTTGGGGAAACGCCCATAGCCACTCATTTTCCAGAGACTCGGGCTTGAGATGCTGGTATAGCCTATACACTTCTTCTAACTTAATAACTAGTTATTAGTATACTAACAGGCTTTTCTCTTGGGTTTGTCAAAGAAGTCCCACTGCCTGTGCACTGTATCTGAGCTTTCATTGTCGTTAAGAGATCACGTCCAAGCAATGGATAGGGGCAGTCAGGGATGACTGAAAATGAGTGGGTTACCTGGCCCGCTCCCAAGTCCACTGTTCTTTGAGTAGTCCATTTATAGGGTTTAGTGCCCGTTGCACCTTGGACCCATGTTGTTTTAGTGGACATCGGCCCTCTCGGGGCTAGTGATACTGAATTTTCTGCTCCCGTATCTACCATGAACATGACTGGATTCCGCTCCACTTTTAATGTTATCCTGGGCTCAGGGAGGGGATCTGAACCCCGACTCCCTCAGTCACTGTCCTCAGCCATCTCTAAGGTTGACAACACTCTTGATCCTACTTTATGTTTTTCCTCCTTTTTCTGGGCTAGCTCTGGGCAGTTTTTGATCCAATGCCCCTCCTTCTTGCAATAAGCACATTGATTCTTCCCCATCCTTGGTTGGGGTTTGGACTTTTGCTCCTTACTTGGAGAGGAGGACTGTCTAAAGTTTCCTGCCTGCATAGAGGTCAGGATTTCCCTGAGTTCCTTCTGTTGTTGTTCCAAAATCCTAGCCAGACTCCTTTCCTGTCTTCGTTCTCCTGTTTCTCTCTTATTATAAACCTTTTCCGCCACTGCTACTAGATCCCTAATAGATTTTTTTCCCCAAGCCTGTCTAGAGCCTGCAATTTCTGCTTTATGTCTGGTGCGGCTTGATTTACGTAGGCAAACATAATCATCTGAGCAGATTCCTGGGTCTCAAGATCATATGGGGCATATTGACTAAAGGCTTCCATAAGACACTCAAGGTATGCTGCCGGACTTTCACTTTCTCCCTGTCTGATATCATAAACTTTGGCCATATTGGTAGGTCGGCGAGCTGCCACCTTGAGATCTGCCAGCAGAGCCTGGCGATAGACAAGGAGTCGCTCCCTACCTTCAGCCATATTGTAGTCCCATGCTGGTCGGGTCTGGGGAAAATAGGTATCAATCAAGGCAGGATCCATGATGGGTGCTCCGTTGGGGCCAGGGATAAGTCTCCGGGCCACTTCTTGGATACGACCTCTCTCCTCATTGGTGAAAAGTACCTGTAAAAGCTGGCTACAATCATCCCAAGTGGGCTGGTGAGTGAAAAGTATAGTTTCAAACAAGCGAATTAAGTCCCGAGGTTTCTCAGAAAAGGGGGCATTTTGGGCACGCCAATTGTAAAGATCACTAGTAGCAAATGGCCAGTATTGGAATTGTTGTCGACCGTCCGCATCCACAGGACTTATAGGGCGTAGGGGAAGGGCAATTCTTTGGAGCCGGCGAGTTGATTGAGCGGGGCCCTCCAGGGCGGAGGGCACAGCTGAAACATCTTCCTCAGAGTCCTCCTCTTGGAGACTTAACTGGGGTGGGGCGTATGGAGGGGGAAGCATTTCCTCCTCTGTGCTTCCTCCCTGGAGGACAGGTGGATATAATTTCTTCTCTCCCCTCTTAGGTTCTCTCTTTTCACCCCGTGTTTTTTGAGTGAATATTGGGATAGGGATAGGAGTGGAGGAGGGAGTTGGTAAGAAACGCTGAACCCAAGCTGGAGTGTCCCTGTCAACTAGTTCCCTCCAGGTGTCTATATAAGGAATCTGGTCTATACAGCCTGAACGAGGGGCTTCGATTAGACTTTGTAAGGTACTGATCTTAATGATGTCAAAGCTTCCCTCAGGTGGCCAATTAGCTCTCTCAAGGGTGGGCCATTCTGACTTGCACAGGGTAATCCACTTTTCCTCCTTAAGGGCCACACCTCGGTTCTGAGCTATCTCCTTGATCACCTCCCAGTGAAATAGAGTCAAATCTAGGGGCCTAGATGGAGGTCCCCAAGATAGAACGTTACCCAAAGCTCTGATCAGATGTTTAGTCCAAAAGGCTACAAAAGAAAAGAAACCAAAACAATTAATACAGAAGGAAAATAACATAGGCAGATCTAGAACAAGAAAAACTGGAGATTTCCCAAGTTGGCCCACACATCCTCCTGCAAGGATGCAGAAAGAGTGAATTCAAGTTGAAAGCGGGGCTCCAGAGATCCCCCTTTAAGGGTGAGGAGTCTGGGATATCCCCCAGTCTCCGCAGGATTGTCAAGTAAGTGCATCTGCTTCGACAACCCCTTCAAGAAATAAGCAAAAGCAAGACAAACAGGCACATTACAGGACAAGACAAATGAACAGGGCTCTTTTCTTTCCTTCGGAGTCTGGGGTCTCGGGGTCTCTGGGGCTATCCCGGACAATCCCCCAAATGTTGTGCCAAGTCTCAAGACCACCCCAAAGAAGACCACCGAGATTCAGACACTTGAAATGTAAAAGCAAGGCAAGGTTTTATTTAACGAGCTGCCAACTCGGGCCTCGTCCTACCCACCGACACAGCGGAGATTAGGAGGAAGCCCCGAGCTGTGATTACACAGGGCTTATAAAGACAAAGAACAAGGTTACAACAATCAGCTGTGAACGCAAGATTAGAACTCAGGTACAAATCTGATTGGCTCAGGGTTCGATTCAAAAATGGGGTTCACCTGGTGGGGCCAGACTTCAAAGTCTGGCATCTCAGTATCAAGATTTTTGTTTGTTTGTTTGCCAGTACTGGGGCTTGGACTCAGGGCCTGAGCACTGTCCCAGGCTTCTTTTTGCCCAAGGCTAGCACTCTACTAATGAAAGGTGTTGAGGAAGCCCTTTCTTTGTATCCCTAGAAACAGCAGGCTTAGACAAGGTAATGGAGCTGGGGAAGCCAAACACAAGCCAAATAACAGGAGCCCAAAACAGCTGGACGTGGAAATGCTTGACCTTGGCAAAAGAGAGGAATGAGGAAGACCACTCCAAAGATTTAAGGCTAATCAAGACCTGTTACACCCAGAACCAAGAATTGTATTGCTGATTGCTTTGTTTATGGAGTTTACTAGAATAGTAATGTCTAAGAGCAATTCTGCTTATGTATGTCTGTCAGATTCCTTTGCCTAACTTGCCAGACCACCTGAATGTGGTAAATGTGATTCTTGCCCCATGACCACCTGCATGCAGTACCTGTGATTATTAACCTTTAAAAGACCAACCCTATGGGGCCCTGGCAGGGTGTGTCACCATCCAAGTAGTGGTGAGCAGATGCTGTACATAACCAAATAAAGACTCCTAGCCCAGGGGCTGGGAATATGGCCTAGTGGCAAGAGTGCTTGCCTTGTACACATGAAGCCCTGAGCTCAATTCCCCAGCACCACATATATAGAAAATGGCCAGAAGTGTCACAATGGCTCAAGTGGCACAATGCTGGCTTTGAGCAAAAAGAAGCCAGGGACAGTACAGTGTTCAGGCCCTGAGTCCAAGGCCCAGGATTGGCACAAAAAAATACTCATAGCCCAAATGCCTGAGTGCTGGTGACTACTGTGAGTTCAAGGCCCACCTGGGTGTCCCATATACAACACTACCACTTGAACCACAGCGCCACTTTCAGCTTTTTCTCTTTTGTGATGCTGAGCAATCGAACCCAGGGCTTCATGCATGCTAGGCAAACACTCTACACTGAGCCAAATTCCCAACCCACTAATAAGATATTTTAAAGGAATGTTTAGGCTTCATTGACTTCAATTCCCAATTAGTATTTCCTAAGTGAAATGATACTTCTTTGAGTAAATTGTGACAAAAAAGGAAACTTGCTATAAAACTTCAGGATATGTAACAGCAAGAAATCATACAACCTTGGACTAGATACATTAAGGTTTTTTTTATTTAATTTTATTGTCACAGTGATGTACAGAGGTGTTACAGTCACATATTTAAGGTAGTAATTACATTTTTGTCAAACTTATTATCCCCTCTCTCATTTTTCTTCCACTTTCTAGGCCTCCCCAAGTTGTAGAGTTTATTTCCAACATATTGTCTTATAAGTATCACTGATGCATTGGGTCACCTGTCTTAAGTTTTACTTTGTAATTTTTCTCATAAAGCCAAAAGTCTCTGAGCAACACCTCTAGAACTGCCAGGAAGAACCAATGGTAGAGCTAGGATCAGCACAGCCATAGATATGACATTTAGGATAAGTTAGAGAGATCATATACTAGAAACAATGATGGGAAGAAGCTGAACAAATTAGCAAGAGGAGTAGGGGTTAGTACATAGGCAGATATTCTCAATTGTGACAGTTATCCCCGTACCCCAAACCACAGCCTCATGTCCCCTCAGATAACTAGGTTCTGGCTTATTTTTCAGGCCAGCTCACCCTCCATCCCCTATTAAAAGTTGGCCTAAACCTTCTAACAGAGTGTTGGAGGAAAGGGTATCACATGAATCTTGTTCTCTGAAAAATAGAACCAATTATTGCTTAAGGCAAGAAAGTAGAAACATCTTCACCTTCTCATGCTTTTCTTCCTCTGCTCTTTAGGGCTTGTCAGAAGTTGGCAAGGTGTGGTCTTTTTCTTTTTTCTTCAAATTTTTATTATCAAACTGATGTACAGAGAGTTTGCAGTTTCATACATTAGCCAATGGATACAATACTTGTACTGTTTGTTACCTCGTCCAAGATGTGTTCTTTTAGGAGGGAGATTCCTATTCATAGGGTGCCCTCCCTCAAACATTGCTAGGCTTCATTCCTAAAAACACACAACCACCACTCACTGCTTCAATATCCCATGTACGACTGCCTCTAGACAGAAGGAAGTGCACAAACGTGTGAACTGAATCCAAGATTGCTAAGAAGGGTAACAAGGCAGAGGCAGAGCAGACAACAACTCAAGGAGAAACAACACAGAACCCCCAAATGAAAGTGCAATACCATAAGGCCTGCCCCAGAGAGGAGGGCTACATGCAGAACCCTCCACCACATTCTCTATCCAGTTATCAGCAGACCTGCAGGCTGTTACCTCCCCCTTTCCTGAGGTCACATCTTAATCCACCTGGTCACACCCTCCTGCCATAGATAAGGCAGCGCCCAGTGGGGGTCACCCCTTCTCTCTGGCCATGCATCTCAGCCACTGGCCAGCAATTCGGTAATAAACTTTCTCTCCTGCCTGAATACTGTTTGGTGTTCTCCTGAGAAACTAAAAATTGCAACCACCATTTTGTAGTTACTGTTAATTTTGCTTCTGTAAACAGCTTTGCCAGTAAGGACCTAGGAAACTCCATATTTACTAAGACCCCATTCTGTACCTTACCTTACTGTAGGCCGTACTCCTCCCCCCCTCACTTTCTGGTAAAAGCCAGAAAACACCCTGGTGCAGATAGTTCTCAGAAAAACCATAAACACCCGTAAGAATGACCAGCAGAAAAGTAAAACAAGTTTTAGAGTTGCCAAAACTCCCCCACCCAGGTGTGGTTTCCAGTATCTAAAACCCTGCAGCTGTGCACTATCCCCCTTGCAACACCCTTGTGGCTTAACCAATCAATTTTAAATGTTTTGGTTTTTATTTTTGGTTAACTGATACATTCTGATGAATGTAAGTTATGTCGCTGTTCTGCCTTAAATTTTTGAATATTTCCCTACTCATTTTAAAAATGTATTCGCAGCCACAAAATGGGATTCCTGGATAATTTTTCACTGCTCTAATGTATACACTAGAATAAAATAGCAGGATTGATAGGTAGATATGCAGCATAATACTCGTGTCAATTTAGATTTTTCAAAATCTGAAAACTCCAAAATTTCATCTAGGAAATATTAAGCCATTTTTTTTGGTGACTTGTTTCTGAATTTTGCCTTTCCTATAAGATTTTCTTCTTTTCTTTTTGCTGTTGGTCCTGTGGTTTGAATTCAGAGCTTGGGCACTATCTGTGAGCATTTGCTGTGCTCTACTTGTCTTTTCTTTAATAATTTCTTCACCTAACTAGTGAAAAGTTCCCTTACAGGGGTTTCTTAGAGTATGGTACACCCCCTCCATTGCTCCTCAGGGAGGTGGTCATTTGGGGCGATCAGGATGAATGTGGATTTGGGTAGAGCAGTGAAGTTTAGGGCAGGTCTTTGTTGTTGTGAAGCTTAATCACTTGCGCTAAACCAGTCTGGTTTTGTCTTTCTGTGCTGCATGCCCTAACTTTTGAATTCCTACCTCTTCTCTGATCCTAAATGTTCCTCTCATAACTCTAGGCTACATGTCTAAGGGACCTCAGACTGATCTTTCCAGACCTTATCTATTAGACTGTGCAATAAATGTTTTGTCTCCCTCTCTCCTAACTGAGATCATATGTTTCTCTCTTAAAGGTTTATTGTGATTTCTGATGATCCTTTACATATAACATGATTGGGCAGGATTGTGTGGGACACTTTCATGCCTCATATTCAGTGCTCCAGGGTATGGTTTCTCCATACCTTTGTGTGGATTTGAGCTATTTCTAAGGAAAATGGAGATAGTAGGGCCTATTTGGATGCAGAGACTTCAACTTCACAGCACCTATAATAATAGAAAGGAAAAAATAATAATTTCTTTCTGTAAATTACTCAGACACAAGAAGATAACAATCAAGTTAAAACTGGGGTGCTTCGAAAACTAGCTGTGTAATGTAGTTTTCACTGCTCAAGGTTATACTTCTGATAAGTTTATTTCTAAGTATTTTATTTTTCATACTAGTGCAAATAGAATTGATTCCACATTATTTTAAGTTGTTCATTGCTGGCGAGTGAAAGTCCAGTTATTTAAAGACAAATATTTTATGCTACTACTTCACTGAACTCCATTAGTGGAGTTATTATAACTCTGTTATAATTATGTTTAGTGAATCCTTGTGACTTTGTAAATAAAATACAATGCCAACTTTCAGGGACAGTGGCTGTTGCCCGCAGTCCGCAATATTTAGGAAGCTGACATCTGATGATTGAGGTTCAAAGCCACCACGGACAGGAAAGCACATGTAACTCATATCCTTAATTAACCACCAAAAAGCCAGAAATAGATCTGTAGCTCATGTGGTAGAGCTCTAGTATTGAATGAAAAGGTCAGGGAAAGCACACAGTCCCTGAGTTCAAGCCCCAGGATGGCACAAACAAAAAGATAGTGATGGCTACATGTAAAGATAGACTCCTTCCTATCTACATAGATACGTATGCTTACGTTGTGAAATTGACCTTGCTAGCCACTCCCGTAAAATGCACATTAAAAGTTGTAAGAGTAGATATATTTATCTTGTTGCTAATCTTAGGATATAAGTACATGTAGTCTCACCCTTATGTAGGATACTGGCTATCAGTTCTTTTTTAGAAACATATTATTATTAATATATATTAGTTGTACAGGGGAATTTTATGGTGACATTATAATACAAGCATGCAATTTACCTTATCGAACTCAACCATTTTGCCTCATCTCCTCTCCTTCTTAAAATAATTTCAATAGACTTCCTTGTTCTGTTTTCATAAATGTTTGTATATTACTTTTACAGAAAGAGAATACAGTCAATATTGATTATTTGCATGTATGAGCATAAAACAATGAAACCTGTCTAAACTATTTTACAATATGATGAAGGGAGGTTGACAGGCAGTGATGATAAAGAGAATACATTATAAACATTTATGAAAATATCACAGTGAAATCCTGAGTATATAACTAATGTATACACTTTCTTTTGTTTCAATTGTGGCAATGTCCTTCACTTTTTATTTTCCTAAAGGCTTGCTTACTTGAACCACACCTCCACTTCCATCATTTGATTAATTTATTAAAGATTAGAGTGTCACTGATTTTCCTGTCCAAGCTGGCTTTAATCCCTGATCCTCACATCTCAGCCTCCGGAAAAGCTAGAATTACAGGCATGAGCCACTAGTATATGGGTATATTTACACTTTTTTTTGTCGGTCCTGAGTCTTGAAGTCTGGGCCTGGGCACAATCGTAGCTCTTCAGCTCAAGGCTAGCACTCTACCACTTAAGCCACAGTGCCACTTCTGGTTTTTCTGGTGGTTAATTGGAGATAGGAGTCTCACAGACTTTCCTACCTGGGCTGGCTTTGAACCTCGATCCTCAGATCTCAGCCTTCTGAGTAGCTAGGATTACAGGCAGGAGCCACAGGTGCCTGGTTGTTTACAACTTTTAAACCTACATTTTACACTTAATCACTCTCACCATTTTCCCAACCTCTACCACTGGTCTATTTCCAATAGAAATGGTATATCCTGCCTTTCATTATTACTATTGTTTAGAACTTCAAAATCTATTTAATCTGATAACTGGATTCTCTCACAACAGGCACCTTTTCTCCTGCCACTTACTGTCTCTTCACATATCTGATCATTTTTAATGAAAATAGAACATTTAAAATGACATAGTGTAGAGACTATGGACAGGAATTATTTCTCACCTTACTTAAAGATTATTGTGGAGAATTCTGCTTTTCTACAGAATTGTCCCAAGGGTCAAGCCTGAGCATGCTCATGGCTCTTCAGGTTTTGCCCAAAAAGCCCAGAAGTTTCCACGGAAGCAATATTTTTTCAAACATTTAATCAACCAGTATGGATAAATCTCCCACTAAACAACAGGAATTATTCTAGAGGGAAGAATAACAAATTTTAAAAATAGGCTAGGGGGGCTTTTTTCAAAGTAGGAAGAGATAAGCACCCGATACACCTGGTAGGGCTTGTGATGTTCCACGATGAGGAATGTTTTCTTCACATGCATTCCTTGAGTGACTCAGACCTACACTTCCCAGTTGGGGTGTGAAGAATCAACATGGGCAACAGGTTGTTAGTGGTAGTGGTGTCTATAAAATCACAGGGCCCATACTCCATTATCCATTTATAGTCTGGAAATAGCCTGAGAGCATACAGAAAATGAAGAAAACACTAAAACTTTGTAAGAACTTCTGAGATTTTCCAGAGCTTCTTTGATGTTCCAAGAATTTTTTGGTAAAAAGAACATCATTTTTTGGCACATTAATAACCACTTACGTTCTCCCTCTCCAAGAGACAGAAATTTCACAGAACAGTGGGAAACAAGCACAGACACATCTCACCCCCATAGCTATAATTATAGGGATGTGTGCCTACCAAAACTAGGAACAGATACCTCCCATCTTCCTAGGCTCTGATTTTCCTCTCAGAAATAAGACAACAATCAGCTAGTATTAGTGGAACTTCTCAGGTTGGTGAAGGCAATAGCAGCACAGTAGAAATGTCTATGTTCATGCTAAGGTTGGACTCTTGGAACAACAGCTCTGTAGGAAAACAGAATTTTCAACAACAGTCATTTAAGTAACCAGAGAAATAAATTAGTCCTATCCACTGCTGCTATACTACATCATTTTACATGTTCTATTTTCAGTAATAATGATCAGATATGCAAAGAGACAGTAAGTATGACAGTCAGGTTAAAAGGTACCTGTCGTGAGAGAATCCAGATATCAGAATAGACAAAGACTTGAAAGTACTAAAATAATAACAAACAAGAAATACAGAGGCTATTGGAATGTGAGACAATAGTAGAGGTATGGAAAATGGTGAAAGTGACTGAGTATATAATGTACATATAAAAAGAATATACATTATAGACACTCAGGAAAATGAGATCTGAGGATCAGGGATTAAAGGCAACTTGGACAGAAAAATCCATGAGATTTAAAGCTGCAATTAACTACTCAAAATGCCAGAACTGGAGGTGTCCTTTAAGTGATAGACCTCTAGACTTGAACAAGAATAAACAAACAAACAGATAAATAGTCAGGGATAGTATGGAAGTCTTAAATTCAATCCCCCAGACTGGAACAAAAGAAAGCAAAAATTACACTACACAGCTAGTGTTGGAAGTACCTGATCCATATCTCCTTGCCCCTGAGGAATTTACTTTAACAGAATGAGATTATATTTTGCTACTTTACATTGTTATTGGTGCTCAGGTTAAAGTCCACACATCCAAATATGCTCATAGTAGCTCCATTTTCATGAGTCACAGGTGAAGTCTACAAAAAGAGGAATGGAGAACCTATACCCTGGAGGACAGAATATCGAGGACACCCAATCTGTCCCAATAAGATTATATATAAACGATCATCAAAAATCACAATAAATGTTTAAGAGAGAGGCAAAGTATCTAAGATATGCGGAAAGGAGACAAAGGATTTATTCCATTGTCTAACAGATGATGGTCTGGGAAGACAAGTCTGAGGTCCCCTAGCTATGTAACCTTGAGTTACTGAGAGGAACTTTTAGGATTAGAGAAAATGTAGGAACTCAAGCCAAGGTTGGACATACAGCACAAAAATACAAAAACAGTCTGGTTTGGGGCAAAGCTTCAAGCCTTACATCCTCATAGACTCACCCTAAACTGCACTCCTATACCTACAACCACATTAATATTGATCACCAGAAACTACCATCTCCTTGAAGAGCAATGGAGGTGATGTGCCATGCTAGGAGAAATTCCTGTATGAAAACCTAGTTAGGTGAAGAAAATACTAAAGGAAATGCAGGTAGAGCACTGCAGACACTGCCATGCTCTGAGTTCAAGCCACAAAATCAACAGCAAAGAAAAGAAAGGTGAGAGAAAGGAAAAGAGGGGTGGGGAGAGAGGGAGGGTGGAGGGAGGGAGGAAGGAAGCCCTTAAAGGAAAGACAAAATTCAGGTCTGAGAAACAAATAAATAAGCAAAATCTTCTTAAGATTTCATAGATGGAAATTGAGGGTTTCTGGAAAAACAATGGTTTTAGAAATATGAGCTTACACAGAAGTGAGCTGTATATCTAAGAATTATGTTATTTTATTCCACTGGATACATTAGAGCAGTAAAAATCCAGTGATCAATTTAGTGGCTGAGAACAATTTTTTAAAGTTTGAAGGGGGTTGCCATGTTCGAAAATTTAAGGCCAAAGAGACATAACATATTCAGCAGAACCCATCTGTTCAAAAAAAAAAAAAACGAAAATAAAAGCCACTTACTTCAATTACCTCATAGAACGAAGAATTAAAAAGCCAACTGACGCAATTCTCTGAGCATAGTACGAAAGCAGGGTTTCCAGGAAGGAACTCACCTTACCCTGCAGCAGGCAGAGCAAAGCATCCAGGTTCCCACCCAACTCGAAAGACCCAGGCTCTGTCACTGGCCGAACACCGGAAACAGGTCCGCTTCCTCTAGGATGGCGCCGCGCATTGTGGGAAATGTAGTTCTTTCAGCACAGAGCCGCGGGAAATGCGTTTGCTGATTTTGTTTCCCTTCTTGTGCGCTTCCTCGCCCACTATGGTGTTTTCTGTCTGTAAATTCCGGTTTGTTTCCCTCTGCCTTGCTCCTCACAATGCTCGGAATTACATTTTGCATTCCGAGAGTGGAGGGCCCAGGCGGGACTCCGCATCTCTAGTTGATGTCAGGTTAGAAGCATGGGCTGAGCTTGGGACCCGAGTCTGCCCTCCGCGCTCCTCCAGTTGGGCTTCCCGAGTGGGCGCCGCCTTCAGCCCACGCGCTGGCAGAGGCAGAACCTGGCCTCCGGAGCTCTGCACACAGGTTGAGTGTTGTCCTGAGTCTGAGAGCTGGGAGGTGCGCGCTCACTCTCCCCCACTGAGTTTCTGCCAAGCACCCGGGTGATGGCTTTCACTTTGCCCTGAAGGAAAGCGACCCTGGCGACTGTTGTGGTGAAAAGGTGAAGTGTGCGCTGGCCCTGGGGCTTGTCCTATTGCAGTTGTGTTTTTGGGTTCTGTGTTGTTTTTCTGGTCTGCTCGGGACTTCTTAGCCTTCATAGCAGAAACAGCTTTGTCTTCACGCAGGTTTCTTTCTAGAGACGATTCCACAGAGTATATTGGAGTACTGTGTGATGGTCGTATGTGTATAGAATGAAGCCTATTGGTGTTGGAAGGAGGGCAACCTGTGATAGCAGTGTCCCTGCTGAAGGAAGAGATCTTGTGAAGTCTGGCAAGCCCAAAAAGGAGACGGTGAAAAGGACGGGAAGGAAATGATCTATTTAGGTTCCCTTGCCTTAAGCAAGAGTCAGTTCTACTTTGCACAAGATTCACAGGTTCTAGATCCTGTAACACTCTCAATCACTTCATGTTAAGAAGGTTTAGACCAACTTTAGGGAGAGAGATGAGGGGGAATGAGAAATAAGCCAGAGCCTGGATTTTAAATGGGACATGAGGCTCTGGTTTGGGGTGGAAAGGTAAGATTCACAACTACAAGTATGCATGTAATAATACCCTAACCATCTTATTTTTAATTTAATGATCCTCCTCTTCCACCATCATTTCTAGAATGTGATCTTTCAAACTCATCCTAAATGTCCTAGGAAGGGATGTACTGATGCTAGCTCTAACTTTTTTTTTTTTTCTGTCAGTTCAGAAAGTCTTTCTAACTGTGTTTTGTCCTTAGAAGAAAAATAAGAAGAGTAAACTTAAGGCAATGCACCTTTCCAAAGGTTGTTTGATTTGGAAAGATAACACATTTCCTGAAGGTTTAGCTAGGGTTACTCATTTTGTCCCTGTTATGTGGAGAAGGTCGGAGGGACTAACCCCCACCCAAAGATGTTACAGGGTCCCAGCAAAAGTGAGTCCAGAATACGAACAAAGTCGGGAGAATTCAAGCATTTTTACAAGCACAGAAGCTGACCGGCAAGGAACACTGGTCAGACTGGGGAGCTAACACTGTGACCCTGAACAGTCCACAAGCTGTTTCTTGTTTTTTGTTTTTTTTTGGCCAATCCTGGGGCTTGGATTCCAAGGCTGAGCACTGTCCCTGACTTCCTTTTTGCTTAAGGCTAGCACTCTACGACTGGAGCCCCAGCTCCATTTCTGGCTGTTTCTGTTTATGTGGTGCTGACATGCATGCAAGGCGCGCAGTCAACCGCTAAGCCACAGTCCCAGCCCTAATCTGGGATTTATATAGGCAAAAAACACACGCAGGTGGTTATAGATGGTTTGGCAGAGTAGGTTGCAGTTTCTAAGCAGCATAAGCAGGAAAATATGGGGCAAATTCCCAAGAGTTCCTTTGACTACCTCATTGCCTTTTTTCACAGCCTTGATCCAGAATCTTCTGTTCTTTGCCAAGAGGAACACAGAATGGATGCATCTCAGGTGAGTTGCTTTTAGTTTCTCACTTAGTTTTACATTCCATTTTATGAACTTCATTGAGGTCCCAGATTTAAAATGGAAAAGTAGATTCAGATTGAGGAAAATGTACCTAAATAAGACAAAGATGCATAGTACATTTTGCAGCTGATAAAAATCTTACATTCTGTCTACATCAAGTGCAGATTTGCTTCAGTTTGTCTCTCGGTTTTCCTGTAGTTTGAACTCAATACTTGGGCTCTGTCCTTGATCCTCTCTGGCCTCAAGGCTAGCACTTGAGACACTGCACCATGTCAGCTTTTTTCTGTTCATGTGGTGCTGAAGGATGGAACCTTGGGATTCATGCATGCTAAGCAAGCACTGTATGGCTGAGCCCCATTTTCAACCCTCCAGGGTTGTTTTTTTTTAATGTGAGGAAAAAGTAGTCATACCTGTTATGTGATTCAATCACCCACAGGAAGTCACTTCTCTGGGAAAGTGAAGGTGGCTGGCAACTAATCAGAAATCACATCCTCACTAATAATATTAACCTGTTTTAATGAAGCTTTACTGCAGTGACTTAAACAGTGTGGTCACAAACATCTTCAAATGTTCTACAGGACTGAGTACACCATAGGTATTTAAAGTACTCTTAGAGCATATTTCTTGTTGATGCCCATTTCGAATAGGAAAAGCAGTAGACTTTAGACTTGTATTTCTTCAAAGGTTCATCAGTTAAATCCCATGACTGCTTTGTGGTGTTTCTTTTACTTGAAATTTTCACCTGAACCATGCCTGCAACCTGTTTATTAGCTAGTTAATTTGAGTTTTCTGCCCAGTCTGGCTTCCAGACCGCAGCCTCCTTTGTACCTGGAGTATGATAATAATCTTGGGCCAGAGTTCTAGGTGTTGTTTTTGTTTCTTTTTAATTTTTTCAATTAATTATTAATTAACATTCAATTATTTATTGTCAGTGTGATGTATGGAGGGGATACAGTTTCGTATGTAAGGTAGTGAGTACATTTTTTTTTCTTGCCAGTCCTGGGGCTTGGACTGATGGCCTCAGCGCCCTCCCAGGCTTCTTTTTGCTCAATGACAGCACTCTAGCACTCTAGCTTTTTCTATATATGCGGTGCTGAGGAAAAGAACCTAGGGCTTTATGTATGTGAGTCAAGCACTCTACTACTAGGCCATATTCCCAGCCCCTCTCACTTTATTTTACATATCATTTTTTAACTTAATGTGTGTCCAAGATTGAAAATGGAAAACTAGATTCAGCTTCAGCAAAACATTCTTAAGTAAGACAAAGATATATTGTAGATTTTGTGTCTTATAAAATCTTACATTCTAAGTTGAGTACAGATTTGCTTCAGTTAGTCTGTAGACTTGTTTATTTATTCATTTTACTGTGCCTAAATGAAACCCTGAGCCCTGTACCAGAGCCTCTCTAGGTTCAAGGCTAGTATTCTACCACTTGAGCTACAGCACCACTTCTGGCTTTTTCTGCTTATATGGTCCTGAAAAAATCAAATCAAGGGCTTCATGCATGCTAGGCAAGAGGTCCACCACTGAGCCACATCCCAGTTCTTTTTCTAGGTTTTTGGATGTGAGGAAGAATTGGTCACACTGTTGAGTGATTCAGCAGAAGGTACTTGAAATGCTGTCCATATAGTTCTTGTTAGTATACATTTCCAATAGAAATGTGGTAAATTTTAGAGTTTTTGTTTTTCAAAAGCATATTAGTTAAATCCTATGACTGCTTCCTTGTGTTTGTTTTACTTGAAACAGGCTATATTTTATTCTGTCATCTTTCTACACATCAATCCTGTTTGGCTGCATTAAACATTCTCAACTATACCATTTACTGATAGTACATGTTCATGTTGGTTTATTTTGGGGTCCCATGTCTGCCATCCATTTGGAAAATTTCTCATCTTCCATGTGAGAAGCAGTAGAGTCACTGAATATGCAGCTCCTGTTCCTCTCTATCCCAGTCTCCAGAACCATCATTCTTTTTGGCCTATGAGTTTGTTGATCCTGGAAAACTCAAGAATAGCCATTATGCCATGGCTGTTCCTTTCTAATTGGTATATTTTACTTAGGTGATTGTATTCAAGACTCATCCCCGCTGTAATGTGTAGTAATATTTTCAATGTATTTATCTATTGTTTTATGTGTTCCTATCTTTTCTTTTCTTTCTTTTTTTTTTTTTTTTTTTTTTTTGGTTAGTCCTGGGCCTTGAACTCAGGGCCTGAGCACTGTCCCTGGCTTCTTTTTGCTCAAGGCTAGCACTCTGCCACTTGAGCCACAGCGCCACTTCTGGCCGTTTTCTGTATATGTGGTGCTGGGGAATTGAACCCAGGGCCTCATGTATACAAGGCAAGCACTCTTGCCACTAGGCCATATTCCCAGCCCCTCCTATCTTTTCTTGGTGAGTGATTGTGAAGTATTTCTCCAAATAGTTGTTATAGTCCTAGCTTTCCTTCTGTTGTATAGAAACCTAGAAAAAAGAAGTGCTGGGTCATATGTCAGTGTGTTTCTATGTTTAATTCACTTTATGATTGTCTATACATCTTTGATTGTTTTACATTCCTGGCACACCAAAGATCACACTATTTTCACATCCTTCCCAGATCTCACTAGATTTTATGGGTTGTTGTGTTTGTTTTCTTTTTTTAAAGTATGAGCATATTGACATGTATAAAGTAGTTATTTCATTGTGATTTTTATAGTGAGAAGTTGTTGTGAAGTCATTCTCCAAGTACTTGCTTTATCCCCTGCTTTCACTGTTGTTGGGTACTAATCTTTTCTTTTTTTCATTTTCCGTCTTCTTTGTTGGCAGTCTTGGGACTTAAACTCGGCGCCTGGCACTGTAACAGAACTGCTCTTGCTCAAGATGAGCACTGTACCATTGGGAGCACAGTGCTACTCCAAGTCCATAGTACTAGTATTCATAGAAAAATGACAGTTTGTTCAAAGTTGTCTATTAATACAGGTGCATTCTTCTGCAAGTATCTTGATTCTATGTTTGTTACAATCTGTGGCATTCACAAATACACAAGGGCTCATATATTCCTTTCTAACACCTATTATGTATTAGCTTTTAACACCACTGGTAGTTTAACCATTATGTTAATAAAGAAGTAACCGGATACTTATGTATAGAAAAAAGTCCATCCTTACACTGAAGCATGACGCTTCAGAAGAAGTGAAACCTGCAGAAAAATTGTTATGCTGATATATAGTAAACCTTATCAAAATAACCTACACAGGGCTGGGGATATAGCCTAGTGGCAAGAGTGCCTGCCTCGGATACACGAGGCCCTAGGTTCGATTCCCCAGCACCACATATACAGAAAACGGCCAGAAGCGGCGCTGTGGCTCAAGAGGCAGAGTGCTAGCCTTGAGCGGGAAGAAGCCAGGGACAGTGCTCAGGCCCTGAGTCCAAGGCCCAGGACTGGCCAAAAATAAAAAAAAATAAAAAAATAAATAACCTACACATACTATTCCAAGCATCTACTTATACTTAATATTGTCATGTCAGATTAGTAGCCCTTGAGAAGTTTTATCCTGTTTCTTGTTCTAGCAAAGAGAAATGTTCTGATGTAATAGGGGTACTGTATTTTTTTTATTGTTTTCCTAGTTATCTAGTTAATATAGAGCCAATATTATTACTATGATAGTTCTTCTTTCTACTTTATAGATAATGGGGCAAGCTCCAAAATATTATGTAAGAAAAGCACACATATGGAAGAATAAAATTCCAGAATTGGTCTTCTTCTGACTCAGGACTAATTTCTTGATGAAAATTTGCCATTACAAAAGCCCGTGTCCTTTGAAGATGTGGCTATGGATTTCAGCTGGGAGGAGTGGCAGGACCTGGACATTGCTCGGAGGACCCTGTATAGAGATGTGATGCTGGAGACCTATAGCAACTTGTTGTCCTTGGGTGAGTAAAAGACACATTAATTTACAGGCTCAAGTTCTTTGTTTTTAGTAGATCTATGAGTCTTTATCAAAGGTTCAATGCTCTTTAGGTATATAAGATTACAGAATATGGGAAGTAGTGCATCTTTCCAAGAAAATCCTTCCCTTGATTATATTACTCCCGAGGCAATTTTATTCCATTCTTCTTGTAGTCAACTAGCACCAGTTTGGCAACAGTTCTGAGAAATGTTCTGTTACCAGGGGACTATCTTCTGAAACTTGTCGTCATTGTGATAGATGGATATATAATCTAGAGTAGAATGTATGGTAATACTCAGTTTAAGATCTAGAAATCAGTAATTGAAAGTGGGCATTTAAAATTCAAAGCTTTTACTGGGCACTCTACTTCACACTTGTAATCCTAGCTATGGAAATCTACGTCTGCCCAAGCAAAAGATTCCTCAGGAGACTCATTTCTTCAATTAACCATAAACACCCAGTAAGCACACTCTCCTTGAATAAGGTAGAAGACTGGCCATTCCTTGAGTTCAGGGGGAAACACTGAAAAAAAAATCCAAACGTTGTATTTCTATACAAAGTCAACCATGGAGCTATTGAAAAATGAGAAACTAGAGTTTGGAGTAACCTGTATACTGGAATGTCTTGGATAATTGCAGCACCATTGTTCCAGCATAAACAATAGTTCTCCACTGTTTTTTCTTAATAGGGCACTGTGTTTCTAAGTCCAAGTTTATTATCAAGCTGGAGGAAGGTGCAGCACCATGGATGGGAGAAATCCCAGGCAAGAATTTCCCTGGTGAGTTAATGCATCCTACACAGTGCTGTTGGAGACAGAGCCCAGGTGGTAAGTTCTTGTTGAGCTGTTCTGATCAGTAATGTTCCCTGTTCCCCTGAGCTCTGTACTTTGCAGAAAACTAGGTGTCATTTCTGGGATATCAGATTATGCAGGTGTCAGGAAATAAGGAGGACAATAGGACTGCTGACCTCTAAAGAGGAAAGTAGCTTATTCGTGGTTGTGGGATTTAGCTCCATAGCTTTTAGTGTAGCAAGAATGATTACCTGGGTGGTGATTAGGGATATCCTTTATCATAATTGGTTCTGAAGGTCAGGAGTGTCAGAAAAGGAATTTTGGTGAGACTTTCTGTAAGAGGTAGAGAAAGGGATTTAAAAATTTCCACATATGGCTATAGTAATTCTTAGAGAGAAGCTAGACCTGAAGAAATCTGCATAAATCCATACTCTTGAGAACTATTCTGCTTAGATGAAAGGCATTGATTATATAAAACATTTTTGTGATCTAAGAATTTAGAAAATATTGTTGTTCCTAACCTAATGGTTGAGGATCCAGGCAGCCAAAATAGAAATTATTTCAAGAAACTAAGTGCAAACAATGCAACTCTGCTCCTGTAATAACACAAACATTTGTAAAAGTAACACAGGTAATGCTAAGGGTAGGTTGTATGTAATCACTTATATCTATTGCTGTGAAACAATAATTGTGAAAATTGAGTAAATATTTGTTCTAATATAAAGAGAAAAAGTGAAACAAGAAATACATTACTCTGAATTGTAACATATAAGTATGAGGTCCTAAATAAACCTTTGAGGACAGGTGCCTATACTACTTATGCATCAGTTCCTAGTATGGCTATTTTGAAATCTATAATAACTACATTGTTAAGAAATGTCATTATTTTTATATTTAGAAATGTTTGGATACCATTCATGTTTATTTCTTTATTTTTTGATGAATCATTTTAGATGTCCTAGAATGGATGACTTGATTATGAGTTGCCAGGAAATTCCAGAAGAAAGGCTTTGTGAAGTAGTAGTCACCAAAAGCAACCCTGTGCATAAAAGAGTGAAGTTAGTGAGAACTTTTCCTTTGAGCTCTAAACACTTGCCAGAGCTGAGTGGGAATAGTAGGGAGTCCTTAGGAATGAGGACTGAGGCATCCATTACATGTCAGAATATGATTCTCCATTGTGAGCCTGAAGAGATGCATGCTGGATCCAGGCCTGGTGTCTCTCATGTAGTTGAAAAATCCTGTAGCCATATAGAGCCTTTTAGACCACATTCTGAGAGGAGCAGTATTTCACGGATGGTGGAGAGAAGGGACAGTATTAAGCTCATAGACCATAATCTTTACAAATAATTGTGTTTGTATGGAAGCAAAAAGTTATGAATGCAACAAATATGGAAAGTCCTTCAAACATGAGTCAGCTCTGAAAACACATAATAGAATACACACAGGTGAAAACCTTATGAATGTAATAAGTGTGGAAATTCCTTTAGGAAAATGTCATATCTTAGAAGCCATAATAGAATTCACTCAGGTGAGAGACCTCATGTATGTAACAAATGTGGAAAGTCATTCAAGTTGAGGACAAATTTAAATGTACATAATAGAATTCACACAGGTGAGAAACAATATGCATGTTACCAATGTGGGAAGTCCTTCAGCTGGAGAATGCAAGTAACTATCCATCAGATAAGTCATGCAGGAGAGAAACCTTAAGAATGTAACACATAAGGGGGGAATGAGGGACAAGGTAACAAACAGTACAAGAAATGCATCCAGTGCCTAATGTATGAAGCTTTAACCTCTCTGTAATTAAGTTTGACTATATATATATATATATATATACATATATATATATATATATATATATATATATATATATATATATATGAATGTAACACATGTGGAAAGTATTTTGTAAAGAAATCACATGCTAGGGGTTATGAGAGAAGACACACAGGAGAGAAACCTTATAAATGTAACACATGTGGAAAGTCTTTCACCCTGAAAACAAACCTTAGTGTTCATGAGAGGACACATACAGTAGAGGAACCTTATGAATTTAAAAAATGTGGAAAGTCTTTTGCCGAGAAATCATCCCTTAGTGTTCATGAGATAACACATACAGGAGAGAAACCTTATAAATGTAACACATGTGGAAATTCTTTTTCTGGGAAATCAGATGTTAGTGCTCATGAGATAACACATACAGGAGAAAAACCTTATAAATGTAAGACATGTTGAAGGTGTTTTTCCCAGAAATCATACGTAAGTGTTCATGAGAAAACACATAAAGTAGAGAAACCTTATAATTGTAACACATGTGGAAAGTCTTTTGCCCAGAAATGAAGCATTACTATTCATGAGCTAAAACATACAGGAGCGAAATCTTATAAATGTAACATATTTGGAAAGTCTTTTGCGACGATATCAATCAGTAGTGCTCATGAGAGAACACATACAGGAGAGAGACATTATAAATGTAACACATGTGGAAAGTCTTTTAACACAAAATCAATCATTAGTGCTCATGAGAGAAAGCATACAGAAGAGAAACCTTATAAATGTAGTACACGTGGAAAGTCTTTTGCCCAGAAATCAAATGTCAGTGCTCATGAGAGAACACATACAGGAGAGAAACCTTCTAAATGTATCACATGTGGAAAGTCTTTTACCCAGAAATCAAGCATTACTGTTACTGAGAGAACACATACAGGAGAGAAACTTTAAAAATGTAACATATGTGGAAAGTCTTTTGGCAGGAAATTATACCTAAGTGCTCACGAGTGAAACCGTACATGAGAGAATCCTTACAAATGTAACACAATTGGAATGTCTTTCACCCAGAAGACATATCGTCATATTCATCGGTGAACACATAGAGAAGACAAACCTTATGAACATAACGAATGTAGAATGTTTTTAACCCACAACTCATATCTAAGTATAGAGAAGAAAATTCAAGCAAGTGAAAAACTTTATCAATAGAATCATTGTGGAAATCACTCACCTTGAGGACACAGCTTACTGTTCATGAGAAAACACACACATGAGAGAAACCTTATAGATGTAACACATATGAACAGTTTTTCATGCAGAAAACCTATCTTCCTGTTCAGCAGCAAATAAACACGGGAGAGAAACCTTATGAATACAACGAATTTGGAAAATTTTTCAGAGACAGTTCATCCTTAAGGAAACACAACAGAATTCACAAATGTGAGAAATTGTATGAATTTTTAAAAATTGAGAAGTCTTTCACCTGGAAATCATACTTATGCAAAAGAAGTTAGCAAGGAGTGTTACAACTGTTTCAAGGAACACTTCATAATTACTCACCAACAAAAGAAAAGAACACATAAACCAATCGATGAATGCATTGAAAGGATAAAAATCTTACTACAGATTACAGCAGGGATGAACCTTGAATACAACCAGCTAAATAACATACACAGATTAGAAAGGAACAGCCATGGCATGATGTCTCTTATTGAGTGTGCAATAATCAACAAACTCATACACAAAAAGAATGATGGTTCTGGAGACTGGGATAGAGAGGAACAAGAGCTGTATATTCAATGATTCTACTGCTTCACATGTAGAAATGGAAGATGAGAAGTGTTCTAGATTCATGGAAGAGATGGGAGCCCAAAATAAAGAAACATACTATCAGTTTCTTCTGAATACAGAACATCTTTTGGTGTTGTATAATTTTTGACACCCAATTTCTAAAATTATAGCTTTTTTTGTGCCATCCTTGCGGTTTGAACTCAGGGCCTCAGCACTGTGCCTGGCTTCTTTTTGCTCAAGGCTGGGACTCTACCACTTGAGCCACAGCAACACTTTCAGCTTTTTCTATATATGTGGTGCTGAGGAATCGAACTCAGGACTTCATGCATGCTGGGCAAGCACTGTACAACTAGGCCACATTCCCTGCCCCCCAAACCACAGCTTTTACTGATTTGGACCACCTAAATTACCAATACAGTAGCCAGTGAAACTGGACTCTAACTCATACTGTCATTCTAGGTACTCTAGAGGCTGAGTTCTGAGGATTAAGGTTAGAAATCGGTCCATGCAGAAAGGTCAGAAGTGGAGCTGTGGCCCAAGTCTTTAAGCACCAGATTTGCCTAGACAAAACAAAGAACAAGAGAAGAGCATGAGGCTCTGAGTTCAAGCCCCAGTGCTGGAAATAAATTAATGAACAAATAACTAAAACTGAACCCAGAAGCCAGTGTGTAAATGGATCTGTGGCTTTGAGCACCCACATCCCCTGCCATGTCCCCTCTGTACCGCCATCATGAAAATGGCACTGTAGTTGATGTGCAGCATTCTGGTGCTATTTTACAGAGGAGAGTGGGGACTCAGAGCAGCATCTTTCCTAAGACAGTTCCCCAAAAAGGATAGAGGAGGCAATGGAGAGTTTAGTGCACTGAAGGACAGTCCTGTAAGCAGGCAAAAATTCAATAACTCACCAAATAAGTATTAACATATTTTAGTGCAAAACAGCAGAAAAGAACTTACCCCCGAGACTTCCGGGAAGACGGTGAAGGAGCAGCAGAGCCCTAGCTGAGCTCCCTCCAACATCGCAGTTTTCTCACCCCATAGAAACTTTTACTTCTAGAAAGACAGTCAGAGTAAGTTCTAACAGTACAGGGATTCCAGCCAGGAAGGAAAAATCAACTTTGCTCAGATTTGAGCAAACACAGATTTGAGCTCCGGGTGGCATCTCGCCGCCACACCAGTGCCGGCGCCAGCACAGCGCCTGGCATAGCAACCTGCACTCCACGCAGCTAAAGCACACAGCGAAGACCAGGGAGAAATACTCCAGACGGTGGCTGAGCATGGACGACCTGAAATCACAGAAAAAGCGTGAGTACCCCACAAAAGATATTCTCACTCTCGACCACAGAGCAGCTACTGGAAGGCAGCCCTTCCCCCACTGCCAGAGCAAAGCGCCATCTTTGCCACTGGCATAGGGTCAGACCAGATTGGAACTAAAGCGGGCCTGGGGAAAGCGAGTTCAAAGGAGCCATCTTTGAAAAGGGCAAGAGGGACCGACCAGTGAGAGCCAAATCCACCCAGGAGAAACCACAGGTACCCAGGTTTGCACCAACAGGGGAGAAGGGTCAGAACAGATCCACCCCTTGCAAACTGAAATCAAGTCAAACCAGTCAATCAGGAAAATACACTGCAGACCATCACAAGGAAACCAGGGACTGGGGAAAGATCACCCAAACAAGGAGGACTCCTTTTTTGTTTTCTTTTCAAACATTTAAAAAAAAATTTTCTTGGAGGCAGCAGAAAGATGGATCTTGATTTTTGATCCAACTTATGAGCCTATGTCGTTTGATTGGAGAATTAAGTCCAGTAATGTTGACAGTTAGGATTGAGAAATGATCCTTTGTTCCTTTCGTTATCACTATCTTGTTTAAAGCTGTGTCTTCCCATTTCTTGATCTGATGTTTACTAATTAGGGACTGCATCAAACTGCAGAGCTTCTGCACGGCAAAGGACATAGCTTGCGAGATAAACAGAAAGCCCACAGACTGGAAAAAGATCTTTACCGGCCATTCAACGGACAAAGGCCTCATATCTAAAATATATGCAGAACTAAAAAAATTACCTTCCTCCAAAACAAAACCGCAAAGAACTAATAGCCCACTCATCAAGTGGGCTAAAGACCTACAAAGAGACTTCTCTGATGAGGAAATGAGAATGGCCAAGAGACATATGAAAAAGTGCTCTACATCACTGGCCATAAAGGAAATGCAAATCAAAACAACATTGAGATTCCATCTCACCCCAAGAAGAATGTCATATTCAAGAAAACTAACAATAACAGTTGTTGGAGGGGATGTGGCCAAAAGGGAACTCTACTTCATTGTTGGTGGGAATGTAAACTGGTTCAGCCACTCTGGCAAGCAGTATGGAGAGTCCTCAGAAGGCTAAATTTAGAACTCGCCTATGACCCAGCAACCCCACTTTTGGGTATTTATCAAAAAAACAACAAACAAAATCACAGTAAAGCCACCAGCACAACAATGTTCATTGCAGCGCAATTTGTCATAGCGAGAATCTGGAACCAACCCAGATGCCCCTCTGTAGACGAATGGATCAGGAAAATGTGTTACATATACACAATGGAATTTTATGCCTCTATCAGAAAGAATGACATTGCCCCATTTGTAAGGAAATGGAAGGACTTGGAAAAAATTATACTAAGTGAAGTGAGCCAAACCCAAAGAAACACGGACTCTATGGTCTCCCTTATTGGGAATAATTAGCACAGGTTTCGGCAAGTCACAATAGAGGATCACAAGAGCCCAATAACTATACCCTTATGATCACATAAGATGATGCTAAGTGAAATGAATTCCATTTTATGGAAATGATTGTTATATCACAGTTGTAACTACTTTCAACATCCCATGTGTATCTGTAGTTTCTACTATGGATGATGTTCGTGTATCACCTTCTTGTGATTGTACCTACACTATCTCTGTAATCTTATCTGAGTGAATGGGAAACAGTGTGTACTGGTATTAGAATTAGGAAATTCAAAGGGAATACCAAAATTGAGAGACAAAGGGTAAAATAAGAGAAACAACAACAAAAGCAACACTTGCAAAACTGTTTGGTGTAAGTGAACTGAACACAGCAGGGGGGGAAAGGGGGAGGGGGAGGGGGGTATGAGGGACAAGGTAACAAACAGTACAAGAAAAGTATCCAATTCCTAACGTATGAAACTGTAACCTCTCTGTACATCAGTTTTATAATAAAAACTTAAAAAAATTTTTTTTTAATTTTTTCACTTCTGAAACGTCATTGGTTTTTTTTTTGTTTGTTTTCCATTTTTACCGGTTTGTTTTATCAAGTCTTTTTGTTTGTTTGTTTGGGTTGTTCCTTTTCTGTTTTTTTTTTTCCTTATTATTTTTTTTCTTTTTAAAATAATTTTTCTCTTTTTTGTGCATCTGTCTTCCAGTATTTTTCTTTATTTCTCTCTTTGTGTTCTCTTTCTTTAAAAATTACTTTCCTATGAATAACACCTCCACTCTTTTCTGCTAACTCTCCATTGTCTATCATTTTAACCTTGTTCTTTCTACTGATTCTACTCTTCTCCACATTTCCACATCACTGAAACTAAACCAAAATCACCACCACCCCCCCAACACATTTTACTCTATTCTCTTTACTACCTCCAACTTACCCTCCTGACTTACTGCCTGGACCTCCAGGTTCCATTTACTCCTGGTTATTGGATAGAGAATATTCCTGCTTAATCGCCAAGTGAATCAAGGGGGTTCATAGAGAAAGCCAGTCCTAAAGAACTTAATATATAAAAAAAGAATTGCGTAAAGGGTTGTAACAGTAAAGAAGTAACTACTGATTACAGGGCCCAGGATCGGTTGTTATATTGAAATTGTATTCTTTAGGAACACCAAATCGAGTATAGACAGG
Organism: Perognathus longimembris pacificus; assembly: GCF_023159225.1. NCBI lineage: Eukaryota > Metazoa > Chordata > Mammalia > Rodentia > Heteromyidae > Perognathus > Perognathus longimembris. Next base: position 46,531,502 of record NC_063178.1, read on the forward strand.
TATACAAGGTATCTGTATATAATTGTGAACTTGTAAGATTTACACAACAGTGCTTGGTAAGGGCTGCTTTGGGTCTTAAAAAGTGCTCACAGGTGCTGGTAGACTGGCATTCCCAATTCTAATGGGCAGAAGGAATACAAAAAAGATGGCAAACAATGAAGTCTTATCCCCCACTTAAAACAAGCAGGAAGCAGAGCAGTCAATCGAAGACATAGAGGGGAACCCCCAAAATGCCCTACAAAGTCTACTGATAAACATGATGAATGAAAAGTTTGAATCTCTTCAGTCAATTATTCTAGAGCGTGAGGAGGCAAAGCAAAAATTATTGGAGATTTCATGGCATCCACAAATAGAAAGATAAATGAATTTCAAGAGTCAAATGAAAAGATAGCTACCCAGCTTAAAGATGTGAGAGACAACAGTCAAAACCAAAGTAATGAAGTTAATGAAGTAAAGAAATCCATACAAGACCTAAGAAATGACATGGAAATCATCAGGAAAGACCAGTCAGAAGGAAAAGAGATTCGAAATCAAGTAGCTAGCCTACAGTCCCGACTAACTGAAGCAGAGGATCGAATCTCAGGAGCTGAAGATTCCTTAGATTCTATGGAGAAAGATCAATAATCAGGACAAATCCAGTCCAAGCAACAAAACAGATCACTACAGGAGATTCAAGACACGATCAGGAAGCCCAATTTAAGGATAATAGGTATTGAGGTAAACTTGGAGAAAGAGGTTAATGGGATAGGCAATCTATTTAACAGAATATTAGCTGAGAACTTCCCAAATATCCAGAAGGAAAGGCCTATACAGATACAAGAAGCATGTAGAACCCCAAACCGACCAGACCAGAATAGGACATCCCACTGACACATTGTGATAAAAACAGGATCAGTAGAGTACAAGGAAAGAATCCTTAAAGCTGTTACGGAGAGGAAAACAATCACATATAAAGGAAAAGCAATCAGAATTACCCCGGACTTCTCATCAGAGACCATGAAAGCAAGGAGAGCCTGGACTGAAGTATACCAAACACTAAATAAAAATGACTACGAACCAAGAATTCTGTACCCAGCCAAACTCTCCTTCATAGCCGAAGGTCAAATAAAAGTCTTCCACAGTAAGGAAAAACTGAAATAATATATCTCCACCAAACCAACGTTACAGAAAATCCTCAAAGATGTACTATACAAGGAAAATAATCAAGATCCCAATAGAGACAGAGAAATGACCCTTAAATAATTAACATCAGATCAAGAAATGGGAAGACATAGCTTAAAACAAGATAGTGATAATGAAAGGAACAAATGATCATATCTCAATCCTAACTCTCAACATTAATGGACTTAATTCTCCAATCAAACGACATAGGCTCATAAGTTGGATCAAAAATCAAGATCCATCTTTCTGCTGCCTTCAAGAGACACATCTATCCAGGAAAAGTAAACATCTTCTAAAAATGAAAGGCTGGAATCAAATCCATCAAGCAAATGGCCCCCATAAGCAGGCTGGAGTTTCAATCCTAGTATCAGACAAAATTGACTTCAAATTAAGAAAGGTAAGAAGAGACAAAGAAGGTTACTATATACTAGTAAAGGGATCTCTCCTACAAGAAGATATAACCATTCTAAATATCTACACACCAAATGCAGGATCACCCAACTTCATCAAACAAATACTACTGACTCTAAAAACACTCATAGACCCAAACAAATTTATAGCTAGGGACTTTAACAATCCACTATCACCTCTGGACAGATCAACACGCCAAAAACTGAACAAAGAAACCACAGATCTTAATAATTGCATAGACCAACTAGACTTAACTGACATCTAGAGAATATTTCACCCAGCAACAACAGAATACACATTCTTCTCCACAACACATGGAACCTTCTCCAAAATGGATCACATCTTAGGGCAGAAAGAAAATCTGTACAAATTCAGAAGTACCAAAACCATTCCCTTCATTCTCTCAGACCACAATGGAATAAAATTAGAGCTCAACTCAAACAGCCACCACAGATAATCCTACAATTCATGGAGACTAAACAACACACTGCTGAACCATCAGAGGGTCATTGAAGAAATTAAAACGGAAATTCAAATGTTTATGGACTTCAACGAAGTTGAGGACACAAAGTACCACCTCCTTTGGGACACAGCAAAGGCAGTACTCAGATGAAAATTTATATCTCTGAGTACATACATCAACAAACTGGAGAAACAGCAACTCAATAATTTAAGGAAGCACCTTAATTTTCTTGAGAGAGAACAGCAAGCCAAATCCCAAGTCAATAGATGGAAACAAATAATTAAAATCAAATCAGAATTAAATCAATTAGAGACGAAAAAAAACCATCGAAAGAATCAACCAAACAAAGAGTTGGTTCTTTGAACAAATCATCAAGATAGAAAGACCCCTGGCAAACCTGACCAAAAAACGAAGGCAGCACACTCAAATAAACCAGATAAGAGATAAAACAGGTAACATCACCACAGAAATAACCGAAATTCAGAAAATAATAAGGGACTATTTTGCAAACCTTTATGCTAACAAATTCGAGAACTTGGAAGAAATGGATAATTTCCTAGAAAAAATTCATATCCCCAAACTCAACCATGAAGATTTAAACCTTCTAAACAGACCCATATCAAGAATTGAAATAGAAACGGCAATAAATGATCGCCCATCCAAGAAAAGCCCAGGTCCAGACGGATTCACTGCAGAATTCTACAAGGCCTTCAAAACAGATCTCACACCAATATTTCTCAAACTCTTCAATGAAATTGAAGGAGAACGTTCACTACCAGACTCATTCTATGAAGCCAGTATAACCCTCATCCCCAAACCAGGCAGGGACTCATCATGGAAAGAGGAATACAGACCGATTTCCCTGATGAACATAGACGCAAATATTCTCAACAAAATTCTGGCCAATCGACTTCAACAGGTCATCAAAATAATCATACACCACAATCAAATTGTATTCATCCTAGGAATGCAAAGATGGTTTAATATACTCCAGTCAATTAATGTAATCCACCACATCAACCAGAGCAAGGTAAAGAACCACATGGTTTTATCTATGGATGCGGAAAAAGCGCTCGATAAAATCAAGAACCCATTTATGCTAACATTCCTGGAAAAACTGGGATTCCAGGGAACATTTCTGAATATAATCAAGGCAGTTTATGACAAACCAACAGCAAGCATAACTCTAAATGGTGAAAAACTAAAGCCATTCCCTTTAAAATCAGGAACAAGGCAGGGATGTCCACTCTCTCCCCTGCTCTTCAACATAGTACTAGAATTCCTAGCCAGAGCAATTAGGCAACAAGAAAATATAAAGGGGATCCAAATAGGAAAAGATGAAGTTAAACTTTCTCTCTTCGCAGATGACATAATACTATACCTAAAGAATCCCATAGACTCTACCCCCAAGGTACTAGAGCTGATCCAAAACTTTGGCAAAGTTGCAGAATATAAAATAAACCTTCAAAAATCAACAGCATTTCTCTATGCTAACCACCCAAAGACTGAGGTTGAAATCAGGAAAGTAACTCCTTTTGCAATAGCCCCCCAAAACATAAAATAGCTAGAAATAACCTTAACCAAGGGAGTGAAAGACCTCTTTGATGAGAACTGTAAAAGCTTGAAAAACGAAATTAAGTCAGAACTAAGGAAATGGAAAAACCTCCCATGCTCTTGGATTGGGAGGATTAATATAATCAAAATGGCAATATTGGCAAAGGCTATCTACAAATTCAATGCAATACCCATTAATATCCCAACACCTTTTTTTTAATGAAATAGAGGAAGCAATCCAGAAATTTATTTGGAACAATAAAAGACCTAGAATAGTAAAAACAATCCTAGAAAGAAGTGCTGGAGGAATTACAATACCCAACTTCAAGCTGTATTATAAAGCTATAGTAAAAAAAAAAAAAACAGCTTGGTATTGGCACCAGAACAGGCCTGAAGACTAATGGAACAGAATTGAAGACCCAGAAAGGAATCCACAGAACTACGCCTCCTTAATCTTTGATAAAGGAGCTAAAACAATAGTATGGAAGAAAGATAGCCTCTTTAACCAGTGGTTCTGGCAAAACTGGCTCAACACATTCAACAAACTAAAACCAGATCCTTATATATCACCCTGCACCAAAATCAATTCCAAATGGATTAATGACCTCGAAATCAAAACAGACACCCCGAAAACACTAAAGGAATGCGTAGGAGAAACACTTGGGCTTCTTGGCACAGGACAGAACTTCCTTAACAAAGACCCAGAAAGGCTACAAATCAATGAAAGGTTGGACAAATGGGACTGCATCAAAATGCAGAGCTTCTGCACGGCAAAGGACATAGCTTGCAAGATAAACACAAAGCCCATAGACTGGGAGAAGATCTTTAACGGACATTCAACAGACAAAGGCCTCATATCTAAAATATATGCAGAACTGAAAAAATTACCTTCTTCCAAAACAAAACCGCAAAGAACCAATAGCCCCCTCATCAAGTGGGCTAAAGACTTACAAAGAGACATCTCTGATGAGGAAATGAGAATGGCCAAGATACATATGAAAAAATGCTCTACATCACTGGTCATAAAAGAAATTCAAATCAAAACAACATTGAGATTCCATCTCACTCCAGTAAGAATGCCATATATCAAGAAAACTAACAATAACAATTGTTGGAGGGGACGTGGCCAAAAGGGAACCCTACTTCATTGTTGGTGGGAATGTAAACTGGTTCAGCCGCTCAGGTAAACAGTATGGAGATTCCTCAGAAGGCTAAATATAGAACTCCCCTATGAACCAGCAGCCCCACTTTTGGGTATCTATCCAAAAGACCACAAACAAAATCACGGTAATGCCACCAGCACAACAATGTTCACTGCAGCGCAATTTGTCATAACGAGAATCTGGAACCAACCCAGATGCCCCACAGTAGACGAATGGATCAGGAAAATGTGGTACATATACACAATGGAATTTTATGCCTCTATCAGGCAGAATGACATTGTCCCATTTGTAAGGAAATGGAAGGACTTGGAAAAAATTATACTAAGTGAAGTGAGCCAGACCCAAAGAGACATGGACTCTATGGTCTCCCTTATTAGGAATAATTAGTACAGGTTTCGGCAAGTCATAGCAGAGCATCACAAGGCCCAATATCTATACCCTTATGAACACCTAAGATGATGCTAAGTGAAATGAACTCCATGTTATGGAAACAATTGTTATATCACAGTTGTAACTACTTTCAACGTCCCATGTGTATCTGTAGCTTCTATTGATGATGTTCTTGTATCACCTTCCAGTGATTGAACCTGCACTGTCACTGTATCTTATCTGAGTATATTGGAAACCATGTATACTGGTTTTGGAACTAGGAAATTGAAAGGGAATACCAAATTTGAGAGACACAGCGTAAAAAAAGACACACACCTATGAAAGCAATACTTGCAAAACTGTTTGGTGTAAGTGAACTGAACACCTCTGGAGGGGAAGGGAAAGGGGGAGAAGGGAGGGGGGTATGAGGGACAAGGTAACAAGCAGTACAAAAAATGTATCCAATGCCTAACGTATGAAACTGTAACCACTCTGTACATCAGTTTGATAATAAAAATTTGAAGAAAAAAAAAAAGAATTTACCCCCGAGAGACAGCTGAAAATTTCCCTTTCAGACAGATCAAGGAACTGATCCATGTTAGTGCCTGGTTAAACCAGGGACTTTGCTTTACACTGATATGAATGCAATAAGCTGCACGCCACATGGTACCAAAATCCCTGTGCCCTGTGCCCAGCTCTGTGTTTGTTACTCTGTTTTGTTTGAGGAGGAAGGGGAATGTTTTTCCTCACACTTTAAAGAACAAAATATCAACCCCCACCTAATGGGTTTTTCCCCACTCATTTAAAAAATTACATTTCTAATTCAAACAGGTGGCAACCCTCTATTGAGTCTATTGAGCAACTTTACAAGGACACCTGCATCTTGCTTTATGAAACAAAGCTCTGAAAGTTTACATGGACTGAATGTAAGTATACAAAGCATCAAAGGATCCCCCAAGTTCTGGGACTGTTCTCCAGATAGATGCCTTCAGTCCTGAATCTGACATGTGATCCCTGACTGAATCTGGCCCCTGCATCTCTTGCTGCTTCATCCACCTTGTGGAACAGACAGTGAAGTACTTAAGTGAACATTAAGAGTAGACCTCAAAAGCCTGTTTGATGCACATGGGACCAAAGAGGAGTTGTCCTGGGTGTCATAGCTAATGTCTATTAGCCTAGCTACTTAGGGAGCTAAGATCTGAGAATCAAGGGTGTATGCCAGCCTGGGCAGGAAAGTCTCTGAGACTCTCATCACCAATTAACCACCAATAAACTGGAAGTGGAGCTGTGGCTCTAGTAGTAGAGCACTGAGCCTTGAGCACAAAAGCTCTGAGTTCAAGCCCCCAAGATTATTGAAGCTTCAACCCATAGGGGATGTTGAGAAATCTACAGATATACTGACATTTGAATTTTTGTTTTATGTGAATAAATGCAACTAGTTTAAAGAGATATTACTCATTCTCTACAATGTAACCAGGGAACTTTAAAAAATCAGAAATGTTTGACTTTAAAGGGAACGCTCCCTGCTCTGCTCAAACTCTCCAGCACACAGCGAGCCCACCGGTGCTAATTTATTCCACAGCTCTCTGCACCCAGTCTGTCCTTTGCTAGCCAGATACCCAGTACTCTGTTTCTATTGAGCATCATCATTATACATAAGTGTTGACACTTCATTTAAAATAGTTCCAAATTTTCTCTAGCACTTAAAAGCTTGGCCTGACAAATAGGAGCACAAATTAAAGCCAGCCCAGGGAAGTCAGTCCATGGTACTTATTAGGGGCTAGCAATAGTATATAAGCCCATCAACCTGTGCCCTTTCAGGAAGGAGTAGCCTTACCCCCACCTGCATCATTTAGGGACCTGCCAAATAAACGTGCTAATCCTAACTAAAATGATTGTTGGTTCAAAGAGTTACTATGAGGCAGAGTGTAACTCCATTGGCGACCTGCCTGTGGCCTGAAATGACTATACAGTTTTTCTATAAGTGTTCTAACCTCATTTGCCACTTCCATGTGACCCGGCTAGACCATATGGTATTTCCCTATATAACCCAACCCTGAGCCTGGCCCAGGTTGCTTCTCCCCAGCTCCCAAGTTTGGGCTGTGACCCTGGCTGGCTATTCTGCTTTATACTTCCCCAATAAACCCATCTTTGTACTTATGACTGTCTCTGAGTATTGGACTGTTGGAGGGATGGATGATTCCCCCCACTCGGACCCCATTTTAATACCAAACACAAATTTGTCAAGACTTAGCAGTGGATGCTAGTGGAGTTTTATTTCTGTGTCAGGCACACTAATAAGTTCATTTTTGGTGTTGGGAATATTGCCTACTTGCAGGGAACTTGCCTCATATACATGGGTTCCACTCCTCAGCCCCATATAGAAAAAGCAGAAGTGGCTCGGTGGCTCAAGTGGTAGAGTGCCAGCCCTGAGCAAAAAGAAGCCAAGGGGGGGAAAAATAGGCCAAGGGACACTGCGCAGATCCTAAGGTCAAGCCGCAGGACTGGAAAGAAAATCACTATTATGCCTTTTGAAATTTAGAAAAAGAACATAATGAAACCCTAGTATACACTGCCTAGAATTACATGGAAAAGTCTATGGAAAAATATTTTTGTTCCTTTCCAACCAAAGACCATCGTGTGTTTGTGTGTGTGTGTGTGTGTGTATGTGTGTGTGATATTTGTATGCCCATTGGTTCTTTCTTTTTGTTACTATAAAGATGATATTCTGAAAATCTACATAGAGACCCTTTGGCTCAATACAAGGAAATAATCACACTACAAATTTAGGACAAGAAGGAGAGAAGAGGAGCCATAAAGAAAGCCATGTCAAAAGGCAAAAAACTGAATTATGATGGGACCCTGGCACTGTTCAACTTGGGAACTTGATACCAGCTTCCAAGCCGCTGTCCCCTAGAAAAGGAATGGAGGAAGAGAAGTCCCCAGCCTTCAGCAGTATGACATTGGACAAAAAGGAACTTGAAGACAGACAGCAGGCTTCCAAAAGCTGTGTAAGAAGTGGTATAAGACAGAGAAAAAGCAAGTCAGTTAAGATCCTGAAATCAATCGTGGTCTAGATCACACCATGCCACAAGACATGACAACGGGTGAAATCAGTTGGGATCATGCACCTCGAAGTCCTGAACCTGTCCCACAGGCACAGTGAGCACCTTCAAAGACACCACCATCAAGCTTCCCCCAACATTGGGCCAGGCATGCCACATATGCCTTGAAATATTCAAATAGATACAGCCATAAGAGAAAAATATGACATTTTCCACCTCAGAGCACATTTGGTGATCATTCCTATGCTGCAAAGAAGCACAGAAAGGAAAAGGTCTATCACAGGGACAGGTGCCAGCAATCATCCCCTTCCTGAGTTCTCATAAAGGCAAATTATGTGTGTGCATGCACGCATGGGTGCTAGGATAATTACCTAATTATTTTGAGCCATAATAAAATTCTACCATACTACCCAGTGTTCACCAGAATCAATTCCAGATGGGTTAAATAATCCGTTATGACAGTTGAAACAACAGTTGGGGCACTCATGGCTCATGCCTATCATCCAAGCCTCTCAGGAGACTGCAATCTGAGGATTCAAATTCAAAGCAAGCCCATGGCAGCAAAGTCCGGGACACTTACTACCAATTAATCATATGCACAAAAAGCTGTGGGCTGGGAATGTGGCCTAGTGGTAGAGTGCTTTCTTAGCAAGCGTGAAGCCATGGGTTCTATTCCTCAGTACCACATAAACAGAAAAAGCCAGATGGCTATGTAGCTCAAATGGTAGCATGCTACACTTGAGCAAAAGCAGTTCAGGGACAGAGCCCAGACCCTGAGTTCAAGCCCCAGGACTGGAACAAAAAAGCTGGCAGTGGAGCTGTGGCTCAAGGGGTGGAACACTAACCTTGAATGACAAATGTAAGTGACAGCATGCAGGTCCTGAGTTTAAGCCCCAGATTTGATACAAAAATAAAAATAAAAGGTGAAAGTAGAAAAATGGCAAATATCTAATATTTAATGCCTTGATGAGCTTGAAGATATGTTAGGGCTGAGGACTGTAGATCCATGGTAGAATATTTTGCCTAGCCATCGTGCCACTGTGTCTTTGATTTCCAGTACTGGAAAATAATAATGATAATAATAATAATAACTTGTCAAAAAAAGTCACTGAGGCCCCAACACTTCATGCTCTCATCCCAGCTACTCAGGAGGCTGAGATCTGAAGGCCATGGTTCAGAGCCAGTTCTGGCAGGAAACTAGGAGGCTCACCACCAAGTATCCACTGAAAAGTCAGAAGTGGAGCCACATCTGCTTGATAGCCAATAGGAAGTGACATCTGGGGTTCATAACCAATCAGAAACGAAGAGCCTACATCAGCCAATCAGCCCTGTTCATTCCTTTCTGTGTCTGGCATGCTGCCATGGGCACGGAAGAGCCAATATCACCATAGCCTGGGCCTGGGGCAGGTGGAGCTGAGTCTATTAGCTCCTCCCATCCATTCTTCCTGCCAATCAGTAGTGTGAATGTAGGTGGGGCATAGAGGCAGACCTTCTTAGCTACTCACTTCTGGGCACCAGCCAATAGAAACAGAAACTGCTCAACCAATTAGCGCTGCTCATCTTCTCGAGTTTTTTTCACTACCTTGGAAAAGAATGGGGCAAATCCAAATGCAGAGGGGAGCGAGGCACGGGTGGCAGCGAGGCATTTAAGAATAGCTCCCGCTTGCTTGCACACTTCGACACTGTCGGGACTGGTCTCTCCCCTTCCTATCCCGGACCTGTGGACCCGCCCAAAGGAGGAGGCAAAGCCGACTGGAGCCAGGTATCCTGAAGTGAACTTGCTGGAGTCTTCTCCGCCGAGGATCTGGTGAGGGACTCAGGCCTTTCAAGTGCTTGTTTCCAGCTTGGTGCCTCCTTCAACCGGCTCAGGTATTGGGCAACAGCCCGGCTTGCTCTTTAGGCCTGGATCTCGGCCTTTCTCCTCAAACTCTGCTCCATGTGGCCTGGAGCCAAGGCCCACGGGATCCCGGACCTGGGTTTACTGGGGTGGGGTTTGGGGAGAAGAAGCTCGGGGTGCTCTGGTGTGGACCCTGAGCCCTGGCCCGCTGTGTGATGCGGGTGGGATGAGATGGTGGGGGTTCCGGGGGAACCCCAGCCTCCACCCCACCTGTTCCCAGCCTCGCGGGGTTCACTCCAGCCTGCAAATGAGCCCCAGTGAAGACAGCCCCTGTTGGGTGCTGAGCAAAGTCCTTCCTCGGAAAGGTCGGGTCGGCTTGGCCAAGATGGATGTATCTCGCACCATCAGCCCCCAACCTCCCCTCACTGTTAAATAACAGGTTCAGGCCCTCTGGAAGGGTCCAGGGAAGGGGGAGTGATGTTTTTGTTTGTTTGTTTTTTTGCCAGTCCTGGGGCTTGAACTCAGGGTCTGAGCACTGTCCCTGGCTTCTTTTTGCTCAAGGCTAGCACTCTAACACTTGAGCCACCAAGCCACTTCTGGATTTTTCTATCTATGTAGTGCTGAGGAATCGAACCCAGGGCTTCGTGTATACGAGGCAAGCACTCCACCACTAGGCCACATTCCCAGCCCTGGGCTTCCAGTTAATTGCAGTCACCTGTTCCCTCACTGTTTTGTGTGTGAGTGTGAAATTCATATACTTGCCATTAGCTCTTACTTGGCTCCTGAGGTGGGTTTCAGATGCCTTTTTAAGTGAATTCAAAGAGATTCAACAGACAAAACAGAAAGAGAAAGCAAGGAAGACTATGCGGCCAGGAACAATACACATTGGTTAGAAAAGTTGCAAAGAAATGTAAGGAGGGGAAAAGAGAGCGTTAGGAGGGCTGGGAATGTGGCCTAGTGGTAGATTGCTTGCCTAGCATGTATGAAGCCCTGGGTTCAATTCCTGAGTACCACATTTACAGGAAAAGCTGGAAGTGATGCTGTGACTCAAAGTGATAGAGTGATACTCTTGGGGGAACGAAGCTTAGGGACAGAGTTCAAGCTCCAGAAAATGGGAGAGCCAGCTGGGTGACTATTTTGGGGGAGTAGAAAGAGTTGTGGAGATAGACTATGTGAGGGTTCCTTGGATGGCAGGTGCTGACTGTAGAGTGTCCCTCTATAGATTCATTTTCTGCAGTTTTCTGTATTTGAGTTAATTTTCCAGGTAAGAAGTTACAGTTGCTTTTTTGGTATGTGTGCACAGATGCCAGGAGAGGGCTTGATCTCAGGGCATGGTGTGGGAGAATTAATTTCTCTCACCAAGTGGAAGACTTAGCCTCAGCACAGTTACTTGGATTCCTTGTTAGCATACTAATAGGCCCTTGGGAACCTATTCCCAGTAAGGAGTTTCTTTGTGTCTGTGGGCCAAAGGGCGCCACTTCTTGTCAGGAGAATCTCCCCTTTCCCCATACAAAGTCTCCTTGAGGAGACTGGCTTGACCAGCTGCCTTTAGTGGTAGATTCTCAATATAGGTAGGACAGCCTCTCCTTAGTAAATAGCAAAGTCCCTTTACTGTAATCAGGGCAGTCTCTTCTCAGTAAATAGCAAAGTTTCCTCCCAAGTAATCAGGGCAGTCTCTTCATAGTAAACAGGGAAGTCTCTTCTAGATGAATGGAGTCCTGGTCAAAGTCCTGAGCAAACAATAGCTAGGTAGGAAATGGCTCATCCTAGATAAGTAAACTCTATTTGAAGCAGCAAACTTTTGTAGTAGATAAACTTCTGTATTAGCTTCCTTACTTCCAGTAATGGCATTCCTCAATTTTTATAATTGTAATGGATCACATGCTGTGTTAATCTTTATCCTTGAAATTGTAAGTTGATTTCTAACAATATATAAACCCTGGCCCTCCTGAAATAAAGTATGCATTGGTTCACTCACCTTGCAACCTCCATGTCCTGACTATGGCTGCAGTTACCCAGGCCCAACAGCATGGATGCTGTCCCTCCATTTTTTTCTGCACTCAAGACTTGGTGATCTGCCACTTGAGCTATGCCTTCACTTCTGGAATTTTGCTAGTTAATTGGAACTAGTAATCTTTCAAGAGCTTGGCGCTAGTGCCGCTTGCCTATAATCCTAGCTACTCAGGAGAATGAAATCTGAGGATCATGGTTCAGAGCCAGTGAACCACTGAAAAGCCAGAAGTAGAGGTGTGGCTCAAGTGGTAGAATGCTAGCCTTGAACACAAAAGCTCAGGGACAGCGCACAGGACCTAAAGTTCAAGTCCAGACCAAAAGAAAAAAGATCTCTGGACTTTCTTGTGCAGGGTGGCTTGAAACTAGGAGCTTCAGATATCAGCCTCCTAATTAGCTAAGGGTCACAGGTGTGAGACACTGGCACCTGGTTAGAAGTTTTTTTTCCTCTTTCTTCTAATATTGGGGAATTTAATTGAGCCCATAACCTCACACCTTTCTAGGCAAGCACTCTACTACTGAGCTACATCTGAAGCCCAAGATCTTATCGAAAGAAAATTGAATTATTTATGACTTGCCATTTCATTAGTCTTGTTTATTATATCGTTACATATAGGCCTTATTAGCCATAATTATGTTCATTATTATCTATAATTATGAATGGGATTTATAAGTGCCTTATTTGCATATTGAGCTAGTCACACATTTATTTGCATATTTGCATATGCATCCACTGTACCTCTCAGCGTCATTTCTGTTTTCTTTTTAGGAGCTAAAGATGCTTTCTTACTCTCTGTGAGGAGTTAACTCAGCAATGGAAAACTTCATTCTGTATGAGGAGATTGGCAGGGGAAATAAAACAATTGTCTATAAAGGGCGGCATGAGGGAACAATCAACGTTGTGGCCATCTTTTGTATGGAAAAGTGCAAAAGACCAGTGTTAGAGAATTAAAGTCTCCGACCAGTGGAAAAACTTAGCCCCAGCATAGTTACTCCGATGCCTTATTAGCACACTAATAGGCCCTTGGGAACACATCCCCTGTAAGGAGTTCCTTTGTGTTTGCGGGCCAAAGGAAGCCACCTTTTGTTGTGAGAATCTCCCTTTCCCCCTGCTTAGCAAGTCTCCTCAGGGAGACTTGCTTGACCAGCTGCCTTTAGTGTTATATTCTCACTGTAGATAAGAAAGTCTCCTTACAAGTCTCTTCACAAGTCTTTGGAGAAGTCAAGATCAAAGTTGTCTAGCCTTGAGGAGATAGTAGCTAGGAGATAATTATAGTTCTACCTCAATTGGATATAGTTCCTTGTTTTGATATCAACAATCTTTGTAGTCACTACCTCCTGTAATAAGAAAAGCATTTGTATCAAGTTCCTGCCCTCACAGTAGTAACTTCGTCCACTTTTGTATTTGAGACAAATGTCATGCTGTATTGACCTTTTACCCTGTAGCTGTAAAATTGATTTCTAACCCTATATAAACCCTGGCCCTCTTGGAATAAAGTATGCATTGATTCATTCGCCTTGCATCCCCCGTGTCCTGACTACGGCTGCAGTTACCCAGGCCCAACAGACCAGAAATTACCAATTGGGTAAGTCTACTGTGTTTCCATCTGCCTTGGGAGAGGCAGAGCTCTGATCAGAAGAGCGACTAGCAAAATACTGAGTGTGCTAGTGGACACCTGTCATCGCAGCAGCTGGGAGGTAACAGGATGTCAAGTTCAACAATATCTAGTTAGACCTGATCTCAATAAACCAAAGGCTAGGAATGTAGTTCAGTGGTAGAGCCCTTGGGCCATCATGCGCAAGACCCTGGGTTTGGTACCAACAAACACTAACAAAACAAAATGAGAGAGAGAGAGAGAAAGAGAGAGAGAGAGAGAGAGAGAGAGAGAAATAAGTTAATAAATGAGGCCATTGGGCCGGGCACTGTGGCTCACCTGTATAATCCTAGCTACTCAAGTGGCTGAGATCTGAGGATCACGGTTCAAAGCCAGCCAGGGCAAGAAAGCCCTGGAGATTTTGTTATTGTTGTTTGTCATGGGTCTTGAACTCAAGGTTTTGTGCTTTTCTTTCACTTTTTCACTCAAAGCTGGTGCTCATCACTTGAGCCCCGTCTTCACTTCAAGATTTGTGCTGGTTTATGGGAGAGGAGATTCTCTTTCCATTTGTGTGCGCAGGCTTCAAATTGGGATCATCTGAGCTCAGCCTCCCTAGTAGCCATAAGTAACAGGCTGATGTTTGTAAAGATCATGCATTGTTAGCCTGTTTCCCTATGGCCAGTGTTCCTCACCCTGCTTTCTAATGTCTGGAAATAAATAAATTACATCATTAAAAAATTCTCCTGATTACACAGTCAAGTAGGTTTTATGATCAAGAGTTCAAGAACTTTTTTCTCTCCTCTTCGCGGTACGTCCGTCTCACATATGAAAATAAGCACAAGAATATTTTGACTTTTTATGAATGGTACGAGACCAGCAATCACCTGTGGCTCGTGGTAGAGCTCTGCACAGGTAAGAGTGGGCGCCAGGTGTTGCGATAAATGCTGTGAACGTACTCATATCACAATCTAGTGTATTCCTTGAGCAGATCAGTGACTCTTGTGGTGTTCTTCATGTGTGAACAGATTAGGAAGAATGGGAGCCCATCACAGGCCTGTAATCCCAGCTACTCAGGAGGCTGAGAGCTGAGGATCCTGGTTCGAAGCCTGGCTGGGCAGATAAATCTGAGAGACTCTTCCAATTAACTTACCAGAAGCTGGAAAGGGAGATGTGATGCAAGTGGTAGAGCTCCAGCCTTGAGAGAAAAAGCTAAGGGATAGCTCCCAGGCCCTGAGCTCAAGTCCCAGTACTGGCACAGGCACAGTCAGAAATCCATCTCATCTTTAAGATCTGCACTGTTTTTGTAAGGAAACAATCACAATGGCAGCTAATACTTAAATATTCATTGAAACTGTGATTAAAGGACTATTGAGCTAGATGCCAGTGCTCACACCTCTAATCCCAGCATCTCAGGAGGCTGAGATCGGAGGATCATGGTTTAAAGGCAGCCTGGGCAGAAAAGTCCATGAGACTCTTGATCACTGATAAAATACTCAGAAAAATCCAAAAGTGGTGCTGTGGCTCAAGTGGTAATGTGCTAGCCTTGAGCACAAAGAGGCCCAGGGACAGCACCCAGGCCCTGGGTTCAAGCCCCAGGCCTGGCAAAAATAAAAATGTCTGTTGATTCTAAGAACTTTAATATTAGTGAGGGAATGAAGGAAAGATTCAAAACCCACATGCCAGACTCAGAGCAGACTTATAAATAATTTCCATCTCACATCTTCAGTGTCTACCAAGAAAGAGGATGGTTCCTACTTTCAAGTTCTTAGTTTAAACAAGTCCTTTCAAGTTGCATTCTGGTTGGCTCACACCTGGAAATCCTAGCTACTCAGGAGGACATGTGAGGATCACAGTTCAGAGCTAACCTAGGGTAGAAAAGTCCAGTCAGTGAGACCTGCCGTTAACCAGGCAAGGGCCAGAAGCATGTCTCAAAGGGTAGAGCACCAGCCTTGAGCAGAACAGCTAAGCAAAGGTCCTGAGCCAAATCTCAGTGCTGGCACATATTATCCCCCGCCAAAAAAAAATTATAGGACAGAGCCTCATCCACCCTACAATTTTTTTTCACCAATCCTGGGACTTGAACTCAGGGCCTGGACACTGTCCTTGTGCTGCTTTTGCTCAAGGCTAGCATTCTACCACTTGAGCCACAGCACCAATTCTGGCTTTTTCTGTGTATGTGGTACTGAGCAATCGAACCCTGGGCTTCATACATGCTAGGCAAGCACTCTACCACTAAGCCACATTCCCAGCCCATACCCTTCAGGTTTATAGTTTGTTAGCATTATTATTATTGTGGAAAAGAGAATTGCACTTGAGAAAAGCTTGAAGACATTTGAGCTAGTAAATGTCACCACCTAGTGGCCAATTCATGTCACAGTAGTTTCTTTGCACAGTTTGCTGGGAATCCAGTGGAGAAGATGGGTGTGTCAGTTGCCTCCGTGGCTTTTAGCTTGAAAGTTTTTATATTTTAGCAGTAATAGAGCGTGGGGGAGGGGAGTGGGGACAAATGGGACTAGACACCAGTAGCTCACACCCATGATCCTAGCTACTCAGGAGGTAGAGATCTGAGGATCATGGTTCAAAACCAGACTAGGCAGGAAAGTCTTTAAGACTCTTTTCTCCAATAAACTTCCCCCCAAAGAAAATGAAAAAGGAAAGAAAAAGCTGGAAGCCGGGCGCTGTGGGCTCAAGTGGCAGAAGACCAGCCTTGAGGAAAATAAGAAGCACAGGGACAGTGCCCAGGTCCTGAGTTCAAACCCTAGAACCAGCAATAATCAAAGCAGTAAGTTTACATACTTCTATGTATACACTGAATAATAATCAAAGACCATCAAATGTTGAGATAGTTTAACTTCTCAGGAGGCTTGATACCTGAGAATTGAGGTTCAAAGCCAGTCCAGGCAGATAAATCAGAGAGGCTCTCTCCCCTGATCACCCACCCCGCCAGTCCTGGGGCATGAACTCAGGGCCTGAGAGCTGTCCCTTAATTAGTTAATTTATTTTTTTCTGCCCAGGCTGCCTTTGAACTGTGATCTTCAGATCTCAGCTTCCTTGAATAGTTGGTATTACAGGTGTGAGCCGTAGTACCCAGCTTCACTCTTTTGTTAATATGGTAGTGTGTTATGGAGATGACTTTTACTCAACTCCTTGCAGGAGTCTCCTGAGAGACAGTTATTGCTCAGGATGAAAACCTTCTGGAAGATGTAGTCTTAAAATTTGGTGCTGACATGATTGCTGGATTACACCATCTTCACACCCTGGGCTTTGTGTTTTGTGACATTTCTCCAGGCAAGGTAAGCCACTAATTTTCATTTCCTACCTGCTTACCTCTCAGCTTACAGATTTTTTCCCCTTCCCTGTTCTGGAGTGAACACAGGGTCTGGGCTCTGTCCCTGAGCTTTTGTGCTCAACGCTGGTGCTCTACCACTTGAGCTACAGTGCCACTTCAAGCTCGTTCTTTGGAAAGAATAGTCTCATGGACTTTTCTGCCCAGGTTGGCTTTGAACGGTGATCCTCTACATCTCAGCCTCCTGAGTAGCTAGGATGGTAGGCATGAGCCACCAGTGCCCGACTCTATTATTTTTACTTTTTGTATGTGTTCAACTTTGTGATTTGCATCTATAACCAGAGAGAGAGAGTTTCAGTATTACGTGTGATTACCTTGGCTTCCTCCTGTTTAGTAGCAGAAGCATCATGGCATGTTCTGAGCTCCAAGATTCCAGGGAATTTTGGAAGAGCCCTCAGTTGACAAGCAACAGGTCCAAGGAGTGGCCAGCAAATGTGCTGCTCTTTCAGTCTACATTAGCTTTTTAAAAATCATTTAAAATTTGTATTTTTTTCAGTTGTAGGTTGAACTCAGGGCCTGGGTGCTGTCTTGAGCTCTTTTGCTGAAGGCTAGCCCTCAACCACTTGAGTCACAGCACCACTTCTTGTTTTCTGGTGGTTCATTGGACATAAGAGTCTCACAGACTTTCCTGCCCGGGCTGGCTTTGAACTATTATCTATAGATCTCAGCGTCCTGAGAAGCTAAGATGGCAGGCATGAGCCACTGGTGCCTGGCTTTCAATCTTTATTTTAAAATATTTTTCTTCTGCTCATGAAAATTGTTATTTTCCTTGTAAAGAAAATCCCACTGAATTGTGCCCTAAGTGTATCAGTGGGGGCCAATTAAATGAATCCATGTTTCTCCTCAGCTATGTCAAATGGAAAATCTGTAAGAGAGTCTATGATGGATGAAAATCTCATCTTTGTTTCTTTGACAGTGCAGTATTTTGAACTCGGGGCCTGCATGTGCTAGGCAGGTGCTCTATCACTTGATCTAGGTCCCCAGCCCTTTGTCTTTGATGTTTATTTTTTCCTCTTGGCAGTAATTTGATTTGAACTCAAGTTCCAGTGCTTGCTTACCTGAGCCACACCTGTAGCCCTGTTGACTCTGACTTTAAGATTAGGGTGTGTCACCTTTTGCTTAGATGTGAACTGGGATCCTCCTGATGTTTTCTTCCTGGCGTAACAGGCTTAGACTCCCATATTCAGCTTCTTCTGTTACCATGGAGTCTTGTAGACTTCTCTTCCTGGGTTGTCCTAGATTGTAATTCTTCTGTTTACATTCCTGTGTGCCTGAGATGATAAGCACCAGCCACAACACTCAGCTTTTCTTGGTTGAGATGGGATCCTGACAACCTTCTTTATCCCCAGCTGGCCTTGAACCAAAAGTCCTTTCAACCTCTCAGGACAGGTAAGATTAGAGGAGTGAGCCACTGTGCCCAGCTTGGATGTATTTCTGAGATGTGGAAAACTGAAAACTGTAGTATAGAAGCCCATGGAATCATGAATGTATTCCCTTATTCCTTATTCTCACCAAGCGCAAATATGAAAGTTCCCTTTCAAGTGTTTTCTGAAGTAAAGCTGTACATATTTTTCATCTCTTATGAAGTACTTGATCTATTTTATTATGTTCACCCTCCCTATGCAAACCTACTTGTACAAAATAATAAAACTAGTATTTTAAGGTTTCTAGTTAAAATACACATAGAAAATAACCTGAAATTTGTAAATAAAAGATACAATAAATGGCTGGGAATATGGCTTAGTGGCAAGAGTGCTTGCCTTGTGGCAAGAGTGCTTTGCTTTGTATACATGAAGCCCTGGGTTCGATTCCCCAGCAACACATGAATAGACAATGGCCAGAAATGGCTCTGTGACTCAAGTGGCAGAGTGCTAGCCTTGAGCAAAAGAGAAGCCAGGTACAGTGCTCAGGCCCTGAGTCCAAGGCCTAGGACTGGCAAAAAAATGAAGCAGTTGTCTAAGAAAGTACGTGAGAAGAGAGAGATGGAAAAGAATGATAGAGATAAAGAAGCCCCAGCTGAGCATACTGACATGTACACATATAGGGGAAAGTAAGAGTTAAATGCCCAAGCTTCAGAAAGAAATTGACAAAGAAAGGAAAGCCAAATGCTAGGGCAACAGATGAGTTTCTGGACCCACCAAAATCTAACAAAATGTAAACCGTGGTAAAAAAGAGGAAGAAAGACCGAGAGAAACCTACTAGTTCTGAGTTGACATTAGGAACTAAGCACAAACTCACAGAGGAAAGGTTAGAAAAGAAGATGGAACAAGAAAGAATACGAGGGGCTGGGGATATGGCCTAGTGGCGAGAGAGCTTGCCTCGTATACATGAGGCCCTGGGTTCGATTCCCCAGCACCACATATACAGAAAACGGCCAGAAGTGGTGCTGTGGCTCAAGTGGCAGAGTGCTAGCCTTGAGCAAAAAGGAAGCCAGGGACAGTGCTCAGGCCCTGAGTCCAAGGCCCAGGAGTGGCCAAAAAAAAAAAAGAAAGAATATGAAAGGCTTTGAGCAAGTTTGCAAGTGGAACTATAAGAACATTCTAATGGCAGCTACAGACAGATGCTTGCCAGGCAGATAGCACAGATTAATGCAAAGTCTTACCTTGAGAAAGAAGATGATTAATACCTAACAATAGACACCCATGTGTGCTATCACAGAATACTGCCACACCTGCAACTTGCTTTGTAAAAACTATGGAGGAGCATATTAACAGGTGTTAACGGTGCTTAGGAAGTCACTCATGTTTCTATGTAGTTTTAAATCGAAAGTCAGTCCTTTCATCTTGAAGCGTGATGTATATATCTCCCTATAACTATGATATCCATGGTGGTAAGGAAAAACAGTATGAATGTGCCAAACTGACAAGTACATGGGGACATTGGCTTGGCAAGAGAAAATAACTTTTCTAATGCTAAAAAATAAAAGATACAATAAATTAGCCAGGGAATAACCTTAAAGTGACCCAAAAATAACAGTGTTATGTAAACAGAAATGAGCTAAAAGCATTTTTATTTTGATGAGTCTCTAGATGCTTATTATGCCCTAATATTTTCTTGAATGTAATAACAATAATTATTTGTGTTGGTCCTGGTACTTGAGCTCAGGGCCTAGGCACTGTCCGTAAGACTTTTTTGCACAAGAGTGGTACTGGGCTTAGGCTAGAACTTTGGAAAATTGAATACCACTAAAACAACTCTTGTATATTTTCAAGTTCTCATCTGATCTGACCCCAAGAACCAGCAGTGGGGCTGTAAATCCTGAAGACCTTGCTCTGAACTCCCCTCAGATGAAACAAAGTGAGTGAGCACTCAGGAGTACTTGTCTAAGAAATAGGCAGCTGGGCGCTGTGGCTCACACCTGTAGTCCCAGCTACTCAGAAGACTTGACACCTCAGGATTAGGATTTGAGCTGAGGCAGGAAATCCCATGAGACTCTTACCTCAGGTGAACTACCAGGAAGTTGGAAGTGGCACTGTGGCTCAAGTGATAGAGCACTAGCCTTGAACAAAAGAAGGTCAGGAACAGCCCCCAGGCCACGAGTTCAAGCCCCAGGACCAGCACAAATAAGAAATATGCACTGAGAAAAGAGTAATGGCAAGTCAATGAATGAAATAATGTTCATAGTTACAAAACTGAAAGTTGTTCTATGATCTTCATTGTTTTTCTTATTAGGGTTGATAATTGTTATTATGTACTCATAGTTGATTTTTGTTTTGGTAAAATTTAACATTTTTTTTCTGGGTTTGTAAAGGTCATACAAAAAGGTTACCATGTAATATGTCTATGTCTGTCCAGTGTTTGTTGTTGTTTTTTTAATTGGCTGTGGGGCTCGAACTCAGAGTCTGGGCCCTTTCCCTGAGCTTCTTCTTTTTTGTTGTTTGTTTTTTTTATGCTAATAAAAATGTAAATGAGAAAAACAAAACAAAGAACAAAACACAAGGAAACTAGTTTTCCATACATGGGAACTGGGAGGAAGGTTAGCCTCTGAGGAAGCATTCCCTTGCTATTCTACAATGTCCCAGTGTCAGAAATACTCCCACCAAGGGAGGGAATGCCTTAATCTAAACGGATAGGGAGATACAGGCAACACTTTGGCATTTGTAAACACTTGTTTTTGTTTGCTTTTTTGCCAGTTATGGAGCTTGAACACAGGGCCTGAGCACTGTCCCTGGCTTCTTTGCTCAAGGCTTTTGCTCTACCACTTGAGCCACAGCACTACTTCTGGCTTTTTCTATATATGTGGTGCTGAGGAATCAAACCCAAGGCTTCATGCATGCTAGGCAAGCACCCCACCCCTACTCCACATTTCCAGCCCCCTGAGCTTCTTTTGCTCAAAGCTAGCACTCTACCACTTGAACAACAGTGCTACTTCTGGCTTGTTTTGCGTGGTTCATGGGAGATAAAGAGTCTCACACACTTTTCGTGCCCTGGCTGGCCTCAAGGTGCACTCTAGATGTCAGCCTCCTGGGTGGCTAGGATGACAGGTATGAGCACTGGTGGCTTTAATTGTGGTTGTGATGATAAAGAGTGGAGGAGTCATGGGCTTTGATTTTGCTCCTCTTTAAACCCTTTTCCTCTGCTTCCTTCCTGTCCCAGCCAAGAAGTTGCTGTGTCTGAAAGAGTACGGCTGGAATGAGTTTGTGCAGCAAGGCTGCTTGCAGATAGACTCCATCTAGAAGACCATGGGGGCCTCCCACGCCAAGGTCAACCTCCTGTGCTGTTTGTGTGTGGGTGGTGACTCAACAGGACATGGTCACACGCCTCCTCCAACCCCCCCCTTGGTGGGGCCTCGGCAGAACATTCTAGTGCCTTTTTTCGGTGCCTGTACTAGGGCTTGACCTCAGAGTCTCATGTCCTCCCTTGGCTTTCTTGATCCTGGATGACTACTGCTTGAGCCTCATTTATGCTTCCAGCTTTTTTGTGGCTTAATATGGGATGAGAGTCTCTTGGATATATCTGCTTGAGCTGGCTTCGAACCAGGATCTTCTGATCTCAGCTTTAGGAGTAGCTGGGATTACAGGTGTGAGCCACTGGGTTCTGCGTTGGTTTTTCTCCACATCCTGCATGTGTTTTTTGCCTATTTGTAAATCCTTAGCTCCTTCCTGTGGGCAACCATTTACCTCTTAGACTGAGTTATTCACTTAGCTGTTCCCTTTTAGCTGGTGGTTTGTAGACTGAATGTACAATGCTTAATTTTTATTCTAGTTCCACCTGCTCACCCAGCATTTAAGGATCGCTCCAAACTGGGATGTGTATGTACATGTAAAGTGTGGCTCACCATTTTAGGAAGTTACTGCAGCCTGTGTGATGCCACAAGTGCAGTCCTAAATGAGCACATACTGTGGAGCAATGATAACTCTGACTTGGGCCATTTCTGGAGACTGCTTGACTATAAACTTCAAAAGTTAAGAGAGTCATTATCCTGAATGTTCTAAATACAAGTCTGAGATTATGGGGAGTTGTAGAAACTTGAAGAATGCTTGTGTATTTGATGTGAAAAATATCAGTCAGTCTATGTGCCAAAAGTGGGATTTGAACTCGGGACCTCTTGTCCACTCAAGTCTGGTCTCAGATTTGTCTTCCCTGGGGCTGGCTTCAAACCTTGGTCCTCAGATCTCAGCCTCTTGAGGATGACAGACTCAGGAGGTTAAGATCTGAGCATCACAGATCTTAGCAAGCCTGTGCAGGAATTGGAAACACATCTCCAATTCACCCCCCAAATTCACCCCCCAAAAGCTAGAAATACAACTATGGCTTAAGCAATCAAATGCTAGTCTTTAGCAAATGAAGTTCAAGGACAGCACCATACCCTGAATTCTAGTTTCAGAACTAGCACACACACAAAAAGATGAATATATAAATTAGCTCTCAATGCTGACTTTAAATTACTATTTCATATTTACTGGAATATAATTCCATATCTGTTATCTACCTATGGGCATGTCTACATTTGTACATGTTTGTATACATTTTTATTCCAAAAATGTTACTTGCCAGATTTTAACGGTATTCAGCTGGGCAGGTTGCCTAAATTATTCAAGTACTTTTTTTAGAAAAGACAGTTTCACATGCTTTTAATCCTAGCTACTTGGGAGGCTGAGATCTGAGGATTATAGTTTAAAGTCAGCCCAGGATGAAAAGTGTCAGAGACACTAAGTAGTCCAAAAGCCAAAAGTGACAGTGTGGGGCTGGGGATGTGGCTAGGTGGCAAGAGTGCTTGCCTCCTATACATGAAGCCTGGGTTCAATTCCCAGCACCACATATACAGCAAACAGTGAGAAGTGGCGCTGTGGCTCAAGAGGCAGAGTGCTACCCTTGAGCAAAAGAAAATCAGGGACAATACCCTGGCCCAGAGTTCAAACTTCAGGATTAGCAATACCTAAAACAAAACAATACAGTCTCTCTCCCTGCTTCTCTCTCTCTCTCTCTCTCTCTCTCTCTCTCTCTCTCTCTCTCTCTCTCTCTCTCTCTCTTTTCCTCTTCCCTCCCTCTATCTGTTTTCTTTTACATGTCTCCCCACAGACCCACATGAGAATGAACTCAGGCATGCTTACATCTCCAGGCAAGGTTCCCAAGCACCTCTCTTCATGTCACTACCCATGGATTGAGAAATATGGAAAACAAGAAGGAAATCAATTCCAGGAACCTCCTCCAGCCAGTAGGACAATAGGTGTTCACCAGGTGACCATCCAGGCCAAATCCATGCCTACCTTCTATATTCAGAGACTTACATTGCTGACATTCACTGTGAAACCATTTTCTTTCCACATTCCCGTCAACTAGAACTCTGTTCTTCCTTCCACATCCCAGCAAATAGCTCCATAGTTCACCAGGAAATTAAAAAAAAAATCTTTGCTTCTTTTTCTCCCAAGCCCTACTCACCCCATCTATTTATTTGATTTAATTAATGAGACTAAGTTTTGAGTATCATGCAAACACACCCAAACCATTCCTGGGAATTAGGGAGAATGAAACCGTGTCATTTGCAGTAAGGAGGACAGCAGTAGAGCACAGGATGTGAAGGGATATGCACCATACAAAATGACAAACAGCCATTCTCTTATATGTGGAAGCTGAAATACTGGCTTTGGTATTAAAGGTATGGGGAAAAGTGGGTGTCTACAAAGAAAGGTGATATTTGGTCCGTGGGAGGCTCTATTCATGTGTGAAAATATCCCAGTATTTCCGTTCAGTTGTACAATAAGCCTACAATGAAACAAAGGTGAAAACAGATAAGCTTCTGGAAATTACAATCCCATTGTGGCTCAGTGTTGGATTGGTTTTGAAATCTAAAACATGAACCTACTTGGATTTCTGGCTTCTCCTCACTTCTCCAGCTAGGTTGTGCTGTGTGTTTCTTTTTTTGTCTTGAGACCTGGTGACTGAATCTATGAATCGGTGGGCCAGAGAGCTTCTTCAGCACTGAAACTCTTCAAGAACCAGAAGCGCCAGGGATGCTGAGCACTGACCAAGGCCTGTCGTGTGGGGATGACAGTGGCCACCTGGGTGGACTAAGATGGTGAGAGAAGCTTCATTTGCAAGAAGTCAAAGTAGAGGCAACACCAAAGTCTTACAATGGGCACAATGACAAACATACTCTCATGGGTCCTTGAAGAAAATTGTCTGCATGCAAGAAAATGGAATAAGGGAACACAGCCAAATGAGGGGAAGGGGGCTTAGCATAACAGAGAAAATATATGAACAAAGTGCATTATATGAATATATGAATGAACCCAGAATGAGGTCACTTTCTGAAAAAGCTAATGAAAAAATTAGCTGGGTGACAGTATCTTATTTATATAATCTTAGCTACACAAATGTAAGATTTTGAGGATCATGGTTTGAAGTTCAGGACACTCTGAACTCCACTAAAGTACCAAAAAGATGGAAGTAGTTTTTGCTCAGTTGGTGAGATTGCTAGCCTTGAGCAAAGAAGGTCATGAAAATCATCCTGGCCATGAGTTCAAATTAAAGGATTTGTAAACAATAGAGAAAGCAAGCAAGGAAAGAAGAAAAATACAACCCACCCCCACCCCCAGATCCCTACATAGAGAAACATAAACAGAGAGAAAGAGACAGAGATAGAGAAAATTAAGAAAATAGGAAGACAGGCACAAAGGAAGAAAGAAAGGAAGGAAGGAAGAAAATGTACTAAAGGTTATTACTAAAGTGATTTAAAGAAGTAAACTTATAAATGCCTGCAATAATATGGATGACTGTGCACTGATGAAAATAAAAGGAAAAAGGAAAAATGAGTTCTCTTGAATGGTCCAAGTCATGCAACAGTTTCCAGAGACAGGACCACAGAGGTGGAGACCAGATGAGCACTAGCTAGGCTTGGGGTGGTGGGAGGCTTGGGGAGGCACTGGGTGTGGCTACGGGGGGCATATACCCCAGGTGTCTGCAGTACAGTCACCCTGGGGGCCGCTGTGTCTGCATGAATGTTCTGCTGCTTTTCTCTGGCTTGGTTTACCACAAGCTGATTCAGAATGAAAGCTGTGCACAAATGCACATTGTGGAGAGATGTTGGGGACTGCATGAACAGGAAGCCCTGGGAAGATCCCCATGAGTGGGGCGCTGCTCTCTGAATGAGGAAATCTCTATAGATCCCCTTAGTTCTCCTGAGAGGACTGTACTGAAAGCAGAGCCTCTGCCATGGCCACTGTGCCCATCATCCTGCCTCAGTGTAGGCTCTCTCCACAGTGCTCCAGGTCACTGAGCTATGACCCAGTCCAGGGCCTTGACCCCAGGACCAGTTTCACAATGCCATGAGTTAGGACTTTCAGCCCTCCTGATTATGAAGTAAACATCTTTTCTTTATAAATATCCAGGCCCCTGCATTTGAATAGCATAGAAATTGTAGCAAATAGACTGGGTTATTATGCATTGTAGCACAGTCTAAGGCTGTTAAAGTGAAATGGAAAATATGTGTATGTGAACTCTTTCTCACAAAGGCAAACATATAACTATCTCAAGAAGATTATATTAAATCTGCCAGGAGCCACTCAGGAAGGCAGAGGCTGTGTCATCCTGGCAATTGGGGCATGAGCCTTAGAACCATGACGTCACCTAGAGAGGAACTCCCAGTGCTCAGACTCCAGGCAGTTGACTGATGTGTCTATTGGAGCTGTAGCCATGTCTGATATCCAGAGCCTCGAAATTGATGAAGACAAGTGTTCACTGTGACCACCACACCCTCCATGCATGGCTTCCCTGCACCAGATAGTCTGGGAAACACCTGCTTTGAGGTTCCTCCTAGGGGTGGCCCTGGCCAGGGTTCTGTCTCCTTTCTCCTGACCTTTTTGAACTGCCTCTGACCTTCAGACCTGTTCATGAAAAGTGACCCCTGTTCACACTGTGCAGGGCTGAGTTGTCTTCACATTGTCAGAGGAGATGGAGTGAGGCTCTGCCAGTGCTTGAGCAACAAGCAGAGCTGTCCACACTCTTCTGTGCCATCACCATACCCAACAGAGCCACAGTGCGTCCAGCAAACCTAAGTGCTTCCTCTCTAGGGGCATCATGTTCTGCTCGGTGTTCTTTCTCATGTTTGCTTCCCCAAAACAGAATATTGATATAAATAAGATGGGAATAACATTTTAAGGAGTCCAGTTGTGTGACGAATCTTGTTAAAACAAAAGCAATTTGGAATTGCTTCTTTAAGAATATCCATGATATGCCATAAAAATGCTTTTCTCAAGTTGACAGATGACATTTGGTCACTTTGCAGTGGCCATCTCCTTAGCCTTGCTCTATCACTTCCCTTCCCTTACCAGATTCTTCTCCTTTCCTCTAAAACGTGCCTCAGTTTCTGGCCTTGGTCTTTCCCCATCTCTTAGAGAAGAAAAGGTCCAGGACTCTGTTCCTATATGTGACCTCTTCATGTCTTAAAAAGTGATACAGCTTTTCTGTTTGTGTTAAAAAATCAAATAACCAACCCCCCTGGGTGTGAGTGATAGAGTCAGGCTGGGATTGGGAGGGCCACGTGTGGAACTGTGTCCCCACTACACTTGGCACAAAGCCCTACACCATACTGGAGCCTGACTATGTGTGGTGTTGTGTGCAGCAGGAGAGCCTTCTTCCTGAGGAAGATGGTCAGCTTCACAGACCTGTGTGCCCAGAGGTCAGCAGCAGAGCCCTGCTCATCCACAGCATGATGCACATGAGAACAAGCTGGAGGAAGAGGAAGCAGCACCTATTCCTATTCACTGATGTGATCCTCGTGTCTAATACCAATACGTGTGGACCACACACTCTCCTGCCCACCACAATATGCCTTCTATTTGTTTCCGCATGATTTTAGATCCCGTGTTTTTTTTTTTTTTTTACTAAGTACACATGCAACACCTGTGTTGGCTCCTGCAGAGAGCATTGTCAGGAGTGAAGACCATGTGGTCTGCTGGCCCATCCCTGTAGTCCCAGCACAGAGGGTCTGAGGCAGGATGATCAAGAGTTTGTGTCTCAGCTAGGTTACATGCAAAGGCCCTGTCTCCAAAAGCAAATAAAACAAGCAAAATAATAACGGTGATTGGCTTTATCTGAGTTAAATATGACAAAATAGTTAGAGTGATTAGAGAGTAATGTGTTCAGTTAACCTTAGCCAAACTTCCCAATTGGTAAGTAACAAATTAAGAAGCCTAAGGCAGTATTCTCACACCTGCAATCCCAGCTACTCAGGAGGCTGTGACCTGAGGAAAGTCAGTCAAAGCCAGGCTGTGCAAGAAGTCCATACAACTTACCTTTAATTCCCCTCCAAAAAGCTGGCAGTAGAGCTCTGTCTCAGGTGATAGAGGTCTAGCCTTGAGAAACAAAGCTCAGAGATAGCACCCAGGCAGGCCCTCAGTACAAACCCTGGCTCTGAGAAAAATGATAACAAAGTAAGAGTGATAGAGTTTAATTCTCTTTGAAGATATAAGAAATGCTTTAGGATAAAACATACGATCCCACTGCATATCCTGTCTGTGGTCAAATGTGGGGAGAAAGTGGGAAACAGGAATGGGAATTCCAGAAAGTCCTTTGTCTTGAGCTGGCCCCAGGAGAAATTCAAAGTCACTTTCTGGTAAGACTAACAGGTATCAGGTAGTTGTAGATCCATACAGCTACATGCAAATTTTTCAGAAAAGATGGAAAGAATGATGCAATTTCATCTAGAATTTACTATAAAACAAAAATGTTGTGATATGATTGCTTTCTTGGCTCCTTTCTCAACTTTGACCTTCATAATGACCTTCTATGCACACACCCCACCATGTTCACATGGGTTAGTATTGCACTGGCTGTACCAGTGGTTTCAGTAGGTTTAGAGAACCTTCTTGGTGGAGGGTGGATGCTCAGACTGGGGAGGCCAGGTGTTACCTATGTACTGCATCACAGTAATTGAAATTAGCGAGTATTAGTGAACCCTGCAAGTATGCTTGACAATTTTAGTTCACACTCCCAATAATTCCCTGTGGAGATAGATTTTAATTCCATAATATAATTAGGTCAGCAAACAGCAAAGGGCTTGAATTGCTCTGAAATGGGTTTTACTGATAAAGTACAGGTTAATTTTCCAGCACACATCTCTAAGTCTGCATGAAGATGGAGAATGGCCCCAGACAGGTTGAGACACATGGATTCACAAAGTGGTGTAATGTGTATCATCCATGGTCTCAAAACCACACCCCTCACTTCCACCTGTTTATTCATTGTGTACATGTTGAACATGCAATTCACCTTTCCTCTCTTTAGAGACCGCACATGTTCTCAGAAAATTGAGACGAACAAGACAAATAGTTCTCACATTGTCTATTTGTTAATTCTCTGATGGATGCATCTTGGAAATAATTATCAAAAATGATTGGGAAGGTGGGCATGTGTGTGTCCGTCTCTGCAGGTTTTCTCCGTGGCAGATTTCATGGAATGTTCTGGGTTCTTATTGCACTGTGGGTACTCAGGATGCAAATTAAAGGAAGCTGATGCAACTCAGAGAAGAGTAGACATTCCCCCCAAACTACTCTTTAAGGAAAACTTAAAATGTGGCTATTAGATCATTTTAAGCTCCATTAGTTCTAAAGCTATTGCACTGTCCAGCCTCCTTGTTGTGTGGTAGATGGCTGTTATTACATTTCTGCCACATGGCCTCAGTAAACAGGCATTGTGTGTATATATATAGGCAGGTTAGGGGCCTTCTAAGGTGGGCTTCACTATTGTGGCAGAACACTTTTCAGGACAGCACAGCATTGGAAAGGAGAAGAGCTGTTATTGATGGAAATAAAAAACAAGCAAACATAGAATAAAGTCTGGTGTTTCATATGACGATAAATATTGGATGGCTAAGTGCCCACTGTTTCCACTCATGGTGTTTTCACACACACACACACACACACACATACACACACACACACACAATGCCTCCACACAAAAATTCAAATATTAATGTTTAAAGTCATCTGGTTTACAATACCCAGGTAATAGTTGTAAAAGCAAAATGCATGACTAACGCAAATATATGCCAGATTGTGAGGAGTAACATGTACATACATTGATTTTCGATATTTTTAGAGAAGGAGAATATAACAATACAAGGTGATGATGACAAACACAAATGTCGCAAGCATTCAAATATTAGAAATATACTCTTATTCATGGTGATTTTTATGTATGTATAAATTACCAGATTTTTAAAACGTGCAAGGTAGAAAATCACATTATGTATGATATGTAAACATTGGATAAATTAATCATACAGTAGAGAAACTGATTGGGAGTAACTTAGCTGTCTTGGCATTCATCATTAAAGACTTGGTGTGGTATTGATTATTGATCGTAACAATGAAAAGGATGTTTCCCAGGAAATAACACAATACATTACAGGTCTGAAATTTCTATAAAGAAATGAAATACAGCAATTTCCCCATGTTTTCATTTTTATTGCCAATTTTTATCCTTGTTTACTGAATTGAAAATATTCCATCCAATTTTCTTCATATGATTTAGTGTATATATATAATACTATTTTTGTATTTGAACAGCACTCCTTGCTCTGTCTGGTGCGATCACCATGGACACTGAAGACAGTAGAGGTGTGAGCTCACCTATGTTGAGGTGGCTTGCAGCACACAGTAGAAAATAAGTTTCTCCATGTCAATCCAATTTCTCTTCCATACTAAAGTCTAATTCACATCAGAGTAAGATCACTGGTCAGAGCCAGAGTCCATCAAACCCCAGTTATGAGCAGGTTCTTATTCCACCCATACTCACAGTGACACTAATGGACCACCAATCTTTTAATCTCTAAGGACAGACTTAAAATCATAGTATGAATGTGAAATGTACTATAATATTGTCTCATTTTCAACTGCAGTTCCTCACAGCTAAAGGGCAAATGGTGATCTTTACTTCGAAGGTAATTCCCAACTGTTCATACTTAATATTTTAATTTGCTAGTGAGTAAAAAAAAGTCCTAGTAAAGAAATGTTCCCAATCGATTCTCCTTATTTGTAATAGAAAGTATTTATTGTGGCTTCTTTTAGAAATAAAATGCATTTTTTATTTTGTAAGACATTTTTGTTGTAAAAACTAAGTTCTTGTTTACTTCAGCAGGTGAGACTTAAGGGAATATTTTCTAAGTACATATGTAGGATCATAGTCACTGTCATCCTGGCTATTCAGGAGGTTGAGACCTGAGGATTGTGGTTCCAAACAAGCCCAGTCATGAAATGATTTTCCAATAAGTTGGAAGGGGCAATCTAGATCAAGTAAGAGTGTGTTAGCCCTGAGCTAAAGAGCACAAGGTCAATGTTCAGGTCCAAGGATCAAGATCCAAGACTGGCTCTGTGTGTGTGTGTGTGTGTGTGTGTGTGTGTGTGTGCTCAAAGCAATTTTTTTTACAACAGGCATGCTTCCCAAATGTAATCTCCTCAGGCTATCTCTTCCGTTCTAGATCTCTTTTTTTTTTTTTCAAATGATAGGCTACATTTTAAAGCTACTACCTCATTCTTTGTGCTCTTTTTCATTATTGTTGTACTTTTCAGCTATATCAACATTCAAAAAGGGAAAGAACTTCAGAAGAATATTCCATTGTGACCCCCTGGCAATGATTTCCAGAAGGATGGCTCTGTAAGTGGTTTTAAGAATAAGCAGGGATTATCAAGTTCCTTACTTACTTAGGAGAGGAGCCTGGATAGTCCTTACATAGGAAATCACAGACTTGTCTCTGCCTGATTCATTTTAATGGTGACAGTGTTTAGAGATAGAATGTAGTAGGTCAGCTGGTCACCAATGACTCACATCTGTAATCCTAGCTACACAGGAGGCTAGATCTGAGAACCATGAGTCCATGAGACTCTTATCTCCAATAAACTACTCACAAAAAGCCAGAAGTGGTTCTGTGGTTCAACCAAGAGAGTGCTTAAGACAAAGAAGCTCAGGGATAAGCTCCCTTGCCCAGAAGTCAAGCCCCAGTAAACAAACAATTTGTTAGGTTATCTTTGCATTAAAAATTGGCTTCAGTGATTTTTATTGTGTAGTACAGTTGAGCTAAAGAAAGATTTCTTTCAGACATGAGCTTGTCTTCATGGATAATAATTTGGGTTGTGTCTGGAAATACCTGAGCCAACAAGATTTTTAAAAGATCCCATAAAATTATTCTTACCTGTAGAATGATAGTGCGCCTTACAAATCACCGTAAATAACTGTAAAACTTAATATTTCAGAACCTTGTTGGTGTTTTAAGTATTACTTCATATTTTCCTCCTCTTTCTCTACAAATTTGAATATTGATGTAAATTAGATGTGAAGGACATTTGTAGAATGGACATTTGTCACTTATAATGCTATAAGAAAATCAAATTGGAATGATCTTTTCACAGATATTCATAGCATAACAAAGATTTTTTTCAACTTTACCAATAACTTCTTTTTTTTTTTTTTTTGCCAGTCCTGGGGCTTGGACTCAGGGCCTGAGCACTGTCCCTGGCTTCTTTTTGCTCAAGGCTAGCACCCTACCACTTGAGCCACAGCGCCACTTCTGGTCATTTTCTATATATGTGGTGCTGGGGAATTGAACCCAGGGCCTCATGTATACGAGACAAGCACTCTTGCCACTAGGCCATATCCCCAGCCCCCAATAACTTCTTTGTTAAATACCAAACAGAAGAGTGGTCAGTTTCCATAAACATTGGTTCTCCTTGCTCCTTCATTTCCCCTGGCTCATCACTCTCTCACCAGCCTCTCTCCTCCTCTCCTCTAACAGTAGATTCAGCTTCTGGCCTTCTTCTTTTGCCCATCTCCTAAAGTGGAAAAGGTCCAGGGCTCTGTTTGCATATCTGTCCTGCATCCATATTCAAACTGACCTAGCTTTCGCCTTGCTTTTCCACCCATAACTAAGTTTGTTGGATGTTATTTATGAAGTCAAGGTTGAGAAGGGTAGCATTGTGCACCATTAAAGTCTGGCACAAAGCTCTCTCCTGTGTTTGAACACTGACCATGTGTGGTGTTTTCTGTGCAGCAGGAAAACCATCTTCCTAAGAAGGATGACCATTGGGATACATCCCTGTCCCCAGGGGACCCTGGCAGAACCCTGCTCATCCACGGCCCAGTACAGATGCAGGAAGGATGTAAGAGGAAGAAGCAACACCTCTTCCTGTTCAATGATTTACTGCTTGTGTCGAATACCAAGTACGTGTGCACTGCACACTCTCCTGCTCAGCACAAAATGCATTTCACTAGCAAATAGCATTTACATAGCCCTGGCTTTAAGAGCGCAGGTTCTTTTTCAATTTTGTTTGCAAAGGATTGTATTCTTTGTTTCCCACATGTCCCTGAAGTGGTGTTACTGTTTAGAATATGGTCAAGAATGAAGAACAGCACGAGGCATGCTGTCCATCCTGTAGCCACAGTGTGCAGACTTTGATATAGGAAACAGAGTTAAGATCAGGCTGCACTACACCGAGAGGACCTGACTCCAACACAGATAGGACAAAATGATTGAGAATGTGAGAGATTGATGCTCTCCTGTCCATAGTTGAAAATGATTTTTAAAAAAACTAAGAATAGTTGCAGCTGAGAATATCACTTAGGGGGAGAATGCCCACCTAGCTTGAATGAAGCCCTGGGATCAATTCCTCAGTACCACATACACAGAAAATGTTAGAAGTGGGTTTGTGGCTCAAGTGGCTATGCTTGAGCAAAGAAGCTCAGAGACAGTTTAGGCCCAGAGTTCAAATCCCAGGACTGGCAAAAAAAAATCAAGTGAGTAATTTGGGAGACTAGTTCTTAACACAACACATTGTGGATGTAAATTAAGAGGTATGGTGTTTGTTGCTCTTTTTAGGTATAAGAAATGCTTTAAGATTAAGAATGTTATCCCGCTGCATGCCCTGTGGATGACTGAATGTGGGGACAACGAGAAGGGTGGTGATCATTCCAGAAAGTCCCTTCTTTTGGGCTGGCCCATGGAGAACATCAAGGCCACCTTCAGGTAAGACTTATGGCTGGCCCCTGAACCTGCAGCGAAATAGCAAAGAAGTGATTCTGCATTCATCACTTAGCTATTCTAGCTCGCACTACCATGACTTACAGTAATCTTGATCATTGTTCATGCTAATGTAAAATAAATTTTCCAGGATATGAGACAACATTCTACACTTCAGAAAATGCTTTAAGGAGGTGAAACATTCTAGTTTTTCTCATGTTTCCTGTTGGTTAATTGCAAATTTTTCTATGTATTTCTGGATAAAGAATATTCTATTTAAAGAACATGTTTCTTCTGTGTACTTTAATCTGGATGTTCTTTAAATGTTTGAATAGCACATCCAGATTTGTTGGTATTATCACAGAGAACTGAATGTAGGGCAGGTGTGAGACTGGCCCATGGTGAGGGGGCTTCCATCACAGGTAGCAGTGATTCCATTCCAATCCACTCCTCTTCTCCAATAGTTTACTTAACATCACAGTAACATCACCATAAAGGCCACAGTCCATCAACACCCCAGTTAACACTAGGATTGAGTTTATCTGTATTTACTGGATACCAATGGATTGACAGTATTTTCACATTTCATGATTTCTTAAGATCATGTCTATGAAATGTCACTAAATATTGTCTATCATTTTAATTCGCAGTTCTACCAACAAAAGGAAAAATTATATGTAATATTTCACTTTGTTTATGAATGGAGAGTTGAAAGCCAATATCCTTAATATATGCCCACTCATTTATTATGGTTGTTTTTTATCCTGGCTGCAATTCTAAATAACATTCATTCTGGATTTTATGACACTTCGATTATAATCTCTAAATTTTCCTTCACTTTAAGTGATAAGTTAACATTCTCTGAAAGTATATATCTAGGTCATCAGCCACTAGAGGCTCCATCCTGCAATTCATCCTCCTCAGGAAGCTGAGGATTGCAGTTTGAAGGCAGTCTGAGCAAGAGAGTCCAAGAGACTCTGATCTCCAATCAACTCCCAGTAGATTCAGAAGTGGAGCTGAGGCACCGGTGGTAGAGCCATAGCCCAAAGCACAAAAGCTTAGAAACTGTGCACAGACTCTGAGGAAAGCCCCAGGTTTGGCACTATCTATGCTCTTATGCTGCATGGAGCTAGCTCCCAGCACCTCTTGCTTTTGGTTGTCTAGGTAATTGTTGGCCCTCCCATCTCGATAGTCACGCTTGAAACACTGGCTCTGATTCCTTCCCAAATGTCACTGTGCAGGACTCTTTGCTTGCTTCTCAATCCTATCCTACTTTCCTCCAATGTTATTTCATTTATTCAAATGCATAACTGATCCATGAGTGTTGTCAACAACAAAATATAGATCGAAAACATATTAACTATGAAGACTGATGTGAAAAATCAGTTACTAGCTAATAATGTACTACTTTGGGTTCTTATTGAATGGCTTGGGTATACCAGCCTGGCAAAAGAGGAAAACCTGGACGATAGCATTCCACTCCAGATTTTCACCAATGAGTTCAAGAACAGTTGCCTTGTAAGTGATTTTTACAGCAGAGAGGACATTTCTAGTTACTTGCTCAGGCTGGAAGGGGGAGAGAGTTTAAAAATTATCAAATGGAAGGAAACATTTTAAGAACAATGATAGGAGGAAAATTAGGAAAGAAAGAAATTGAGGGATGAGCTTAATTACATTTAGGTAAATGTGATAGCAATGTGTCTTAGTGCAATTACTATATGCTATTGACAATTATCTTCTATTTTGGAACAATTCTGTGACCTTCTCTTTGTAGAATAGCTCCCTTTATTTCAAAATCCCTTTCCAGCATTCATGCTGAATCTTGCTAGGGGTATTTTGTATTTTTAAATCACTGTAATGTAAATTGAGAAACTTTCTTGAAAATGCAATACCTGTTACACCCAGCTGGCTCATGCCTGGAATCATGGCTACACAAGAGTTGAGATCTGAGCACTGTAGTTGAAAGCCAGCCTGGGAGGAACGACCTTGAAATGCTTACCTCTAAATGACCAGCAAAATAGCTGGAATTGGAGCTGTGGCTCACGTGGTAGAGCTAGACTTGAATAACAATCCTAAGATACACACCCTGTTTGTGGATTCAAGCTCCATGAGGTGCACAACTTAACTAAGTCAGTTGTGTTTGCATATGTTTTTAACATAAGAAAGGAAGACCAACTGGGCCGGGCAGAAAAGTCCCTTTGAGACTCTAATAGACAATGAACGACCCTAAATCCAGAAGTGGAGCTATGTCTGAAAGTGCTAGACCTCTAGCCTTGAGCAAAAAGAACTCTAGGATGGAGTCTAGGACATGAGTTCAAGTCCCCAAATAAGAACAACAACATCAAAAATGAAAGGGAGACCATTTAAATAATGTATTATCATTCATACATTTATGTCTTTCATATATAAAACTGTGTACTAGACAATATGAAACTTTATCCACTGATTTTTAGCTAACATGTATAAACAGAAGCAAATTTTAATATTAAATATATACAATTTGTCACAGTTTTGCGGTACAGAAGGTCGTTTCTATCATTCAGGGAGGTATTCTTCCTGGAATTAAACTACTTTTTCATGTTATTATTATTTATATATGGAGTGGTTATCATTAATTTCATACATTTTTGTGGAATTAAAAAACAACGGAAAGGTACCAAATATTAAACAGAAATCAGAATATTTCCCCCAAAGTTTCTTACTTAGAATTTTTCACATAATTGTTTTTATTTTTCCCTGTTCTAGAACAGTGTCAGCATACATGACAGCATACATATTTTTGAGAATCTTTACCAAATATCATAGTCCTTCATGCTGAAATTTATATACTTCTGAAAAATAATGGTATTCTTTTATATCTATACTCTTTCCTACTAAACTTAATTTTACTGTGTGTATGTACATAAGTATGTATAACATATATTGTACATATATTCATATACATCTTACATTAATAGAATGTACATAAGCCTATATAATTATACACAAATATAGGTGGCTATTCATATATACATAAAACATAACATGCATGTTTACATACACATTTCTATGTATGTACACATAAAACATACAAATATTTATACACACATAAGATACATTTAAGGTATACATGAATATACACATAATCATTATATGTATTCTCTGTGTGGGGTGTGTGTGTGTGTGTGTGTGTGTGTGTGTGTGTGTGTGTGTGTGTGCTTGCATGATGGTAGGAATTGAACCCGGGGCTCATACATTCTAGTCCAGTATTGACTGAATCAGCTACACTCCATGCCATTTCATATTTTCCAACTACGTAGATTTTCTCAATTGTCCCCCATAGTGTTCTTGAGCCAGAACAAAAAGCTCCATGTTCAAATATTGCTTTAGAAATTATGCTAAATTATCATGTCCTGCTCTTGTTAACATCAGGACTCAGTTCACCTGAAATCCATGAATCAGAATATGTTCACCCCATCGCTTATAATGCCTGTGAGAATATCAACTGATACTTACCACAGTGGGTCACATATATATGCTGACATTGTAGTAGAGTAATAAGGAGTTCATAGTGATGAACAAAACACATCATAAAATGGTACTTTGGTCTTCAAGGGGGCTCTACGTGACACAAAATAGTATTGTTCATTCACCATGGCGGGTAGTGAGTGCCTTGCAAATGATCTGAGCCATTTCATGAGCCCGATTCATAGCTGGAGGGAGAAGAGAGTGGATAGGTCTGGTGTGGAAAGGGTAGACTTCTCTCTGCCTGACTCCCTCCAGTGCTGACAGGGCTGAGAGACACATCTGTTTGGTCAGCTCTGCATTTTTAAATGGCCTTCAGTGAGGTCCAATTTTCATGACATGAAGGCTGCAGAGGTGCATGATTACTCCTGAAGAGCCAAGTGTCTGCCTATGGATTGGTGTTCTGCCTGTGGAACGTCTCCACATCCATGCTCATGGACCACAAGGAGGTCTTTCCTGAAAATGTCCTTATTTGACCTTGACTCTTGGAAGACATTTTCACTGAATTGTCAGCTTTGTGAACATTTTTTTTCCTGTCAGTATTTTATGGTATTCCAGTGCCTTTTGTCCTCCATATTCTCTGCTGTTTATTCAGCTTTGACTTCTGTGGGCTTTTTCATGTGTCTGAAATGCATTCTTCTGGCTTCATGTTATACAAAGAAATGAAGACACAGTTCTACTCAAGGTTTGTACTCTTCACAGGAGTTGCCTTTAAATACCAGGAAACAAATTGTGCTTTGGAGATGAGGAAACTAATTTGGAAATTACTATATAATGATACCATTTGCATTCTTAACATTTTTTCTCACATGTCTTTTCTAGCCAATAACAGTAATAGCAAGAAACACAGATACAGTGAAGGACATTATGAGCAAGTCACTATCAAAACTGGGAATAAGTGTAAGTCACCTGTAAGCCATTTGTAAATTAGAAAGAGATTTCCTGTTGGTGATGAATAGAGATGCACTTCTGCTCACATGCCTATTGTGTACTGCCATCATAGCATTGCTGATGTCATACTTGTCCCTCTCCCCCACCTCTTGAGTAGTTAGGATTACAGACATGAGCACCAGCGCCCGGCTCCCTTTTGCTTTTAATGTAATTCAGTGGGACAGAATGAGGTAGAAAGGTTTCTGAATGCCAACATGTTTCATTCTTCTTTTTTCATCCCCTGAGCTTTCAATAAAAGTTTGAAAGATACATTCAGGCACCAGTGACTCACACTTGTAATCCTATCTACGCAGGAAGCTGAGATCTGAGGATCACAGATCAAAGCCAGCCTGGGCAGGCAAATCCCAGAGTGTCTAATCCCATAATTAATCAGCAAAAAGCCAGAAATGGAGGTATGGATCAAGTAGCACATGGCCTGCCTTGAGCAGAATGAGCCAAATAAGAGCTCAAAGTCAAGCCCCAGTACCTGTGTATGTATACACACACACACACACACACACACACACACACACACACAGAGAGAGACACATACACAGAGTTTGGAGGACGGTAGAAACAGTGTCGAATATCTTCATTAACTATCTAAAGGGAAATAAAATTACTATTCATGCAAAAGAAGCATTTAATATTGACCTGACAAATGGCTTGGATTTTGTTCTATTATGTCAGTCCTTTCAACTTATGTTAAAACACTGGGCAATGGCATAAATATTTAGTCTTTCATCCATCCTCTGATGAGCTAGTTGTATTATAACTGCAAGTGCTGGCAACATAAATGGCCTGATATCTGATTTCCTTTCAGTGAAAATTCTTCCCATATAGGAGGTCTTGTCCACAAAAGAACTGTGTGAAATGTATGCTTAATGTTTTATTTGAGGAAATTACCATTGAGAACGCAAGAAGTGATGTTTGGCCAGGCACTGGTGGCACACACCTGAAATCCTTACTGCTCACGAGGTTCCAATCTGAGGATCAAGGTTAGAAACCAGCATTTGCAGACACACCCAAGTGACACTTATTTCCAATTACCTAGTACAAAGCTGGAATTGAAGCCGTCGCTCCAGGCATAAAGCACCCCCCACCACCTTGAATAAAAGAGCTAAGGGACAGTGCCCAGGGCCTGAGTTCATGACCCAGTACTTTCATTAAACAATAAATGGGTTCCATTATATATTTTAAGCAGGCTCAAATTGCAGTAATTGCAGTATGAACTGCGATTTAACATTCTCTGCCACCCACATGTTGGTGCTAAGATAAGCACCCCCTTTTGCCCCCCCCAAATCGTTGGGTGTGACTGTGTCACTACTGATCACATTTCCTTTCCTTCTGTTTCCTATGTACATCACTGCACTATTCCCTTGCGTGTTAGGAGTTCTAAGTGGTTCTAAGTGGCCAAACCTCACAGGCCTTTGGATCTATCATAGGCCATTGCTGTCAATATACAGCATTCATCGATAACAAAGAAAGTAAGAAAAAGAGCTGCACCAGACACTCAGCAAAAGAGATGATACTTTGTTTAACAAAACTCACTATCATTTTTGGAATTATAACAGAGGAGTAGCAGAGATCAATGAAGGAAAGGTTGAAAAGAAAGTTGTTCCTCAGAATGGAGGTCACAGAAATTCCCAAGAAGAGGAAGAGAAGAGGCAATTGGAAATCTGGCTGTTGTGTCAATTCAAGTAGAATAAAATCCTTCACTAAAGAGCCATTTCCTGAGGCCATTTTTGCCTAGGTTAAATCTATAAAAAGAGGGGGAAAACCCCAATAACTTCAAAATAAATTCAGTTCTATCTATCCAATCCCACCAAACAGACGCTGAGGCTCAGATTAGAAGAAGTAACCCAGCCTCCAACCATGTCTGTGAGTTTTCCATGTAATTCATAAGATTTGGAGACTTTATAAAGAAATGTAAAACATAGGGAAAGTAATTTCTTTGAGAAAAAGATTCAAATGGTCACTAATCACTCTTGCTTCTACAGCATCATTCTTCATTTCTGTCTTCATTACACCATCACCTCACGATCACTTATGGCTTGAACACAGAGAAGTTGTCAGCATATCAGAAACTCACGGATTCCCATAAAGGGTGTCATAAAACAATCACAGTCCCTACAATTCAACATCCGCTCATCTTTCTGCATCAAGATTTTAGAGATGTTCTTTGTTAACTCTGTCCTTTATTCCTATAGAGGTAAACGCAAAGCTCTTTGATGAATTTTAGAAGTGCACAGAGCTGAAAAGAGATTTGTCTTTCATATTCCCTTTCTTAGAAATGAATTTTGTGCCAAGGAATATGAACATAGTTCTCAGTACCTGGCAATGAAAAATAAAGACAGGCAGATCATTATTTCTGATGGTGGCTTTTCCCAGACTGTTCTTATTCATCAGGGAGGTTGTGAATACCATGTGTTGTTGCCAAGAAAATCATCTGCTATGCTACTATGGCTCAAGAAATTTTTGTGATCTCAAATGTCCTCAGGACCTAATTAAAAAATGGGAAGATTTGTGTTTCTTGAATGTTTTTCCCAGAGATTATACTTCACTGCTAAAGAAATCAACCCAGAATCAACCCTAATTTATAATCATGTTTATAATTATAAACCCTTACTGGAACTCTGTTAAGTTGATGGATGCCAGTTTCCTATCGAGTATGGCAAAATTTCAAGTAGAAAGCAAAAGTAAGTGTTCCTTATTCACAAGGGTTTCTTCTTAGCACCTCTTACATAACTGGAATACTATCCACTCATTTTCTGATTGTCTTGTACTTACATGGTAGGAATTTTGTCTATTCCTTTCAGGTATATATGTCCTATCTTGAGTAATAATCATCCTATGAAAAATCTATCAATAAAAATATGTATAATGAAATGATGAATGAGGGAAAATTTTGATCTCACATTCTCTGGGATAGTGGCCACTGTACTTTCACCCCATCACATTTCCTTCTATGTCTCTGAAAAGTTAAAAGAATCCCTGTGGTACATACTTGAATTTGTTTCATTATTTTTTATTTTAATTTCATTGTCAAGGTGAGTTACTGAGGGGATACATTTAAATATGTATGTTAAGGAGCACATTTCTTGTCATACTTCTTAAACCCTCCCCTCCTTTTCTCCCACCTTCCATCCTCCCACCCCCTCCTGATTTGTACAGTTAGTTTCCAACATATTGTAATGAGAGTATCGCTGTTGCACTGGATCACTTTATCCTTTGTCTCACTATTTTGAAATTCCTCTTCTCTTTCCTTCCTTAATTCAGATAAATGTGTATATGATACCCAGGCGCCTAAAATTAAATACAGTAACAACAGAGGATAAACCATAGGAAAGATTATACAATTCAAGTGTATTTTTGTAACATGTGAAACCCATTCTTGAAATTTTGAAACAATATGGGGAAGGCAGAGAGGGACAGGAGGAAGAAAAATGAATGTAAAAAAGTCAGGGAATGCAAATGGAGAGGATGAGGGGAGATTGATCCAAAGAACTCAGATTGAGGAATATGAAAAATGCAGACTTATGAATAGAAATATGCAGCACATATACAAAACACTCTAATGAGTATATGGAAAAAGTGGAACTTTGATGAGAAGAAAATAATACAGAAATGTATTTGAGAATTAAGAAGGAGAGTGATGTGCTGACAGGAAGTAACTGGTTTTTTAAATTTAGAAAATTAACCTTAATCACAACTACTCAGGAAGCTGTAATCTTGGGGGTCATGAATTGGCGCCAACCTGGGCTGAGAGTCCAGAGTCAAAAGTAGAGCTGTGGTTGAAGTGGTACAGTACTAGGTTTAAGCAAAAATACTCAAGGACATTATGCAGGCTTTCAGATCAAGCCACAGGACTGGCACCAGAGAAAAAGAAATCTTAGGCAAATTATTAAGAGAGGAAAATTAGAAAACAAGTTAATAGTGAAAGAATACTAGTGAAGGTGATGGAATATGTGAGGGGTAAACATGAAGAATTAACAATATACAGAATAAAATTCAAATTTAACTGGCTCAGGCCACAACTAGTGACATTACCATAACTGGAAAAATTTGTAAGTGTCAGTTATTCATAGAAGTGATTCCAACAGCACAAGTTTGTATCAGATGGAAAAAGGGAGTAAAGATTTACTATACACCTTCTATACATTTGAACAAACATGTAAGTTTCATCTTACTAGGACTTATTTCTCCCAGTGTGTTTTATCTCAGAAGCCATGCAGAAAATTTCTGTCTGGCCTTAAGAAGATGATGTAGCACCTAGGGGCAAAGATGCAGCCCAGGAGCCCTGCACCAGAAGCCAAGATGGAGAAGACCTCCACAGCCACCATGACCTTTCCCCTTGGCACTGTGGGAGACAGGCAGGAAGGTGAGCCACACACTGCAGAACCCCAGCATGCTGAAAGTCAAGAACTTTGCTTCATTGAAGGTGTCAGGCAGGTTCCTGGCCAGGAAAGACACGGTGAAGCTGGCCGGGGCCAGGGAGCCCAGGTATCCCAAGACACAGTAGAAAGTAGTGAGAAAGTAGTGAGTACTTGAAGAGGTGGCCATGTTCAGAATGTGCATCTGTGTCAATGAAGAGAGGTTCAATGAAGAGGTTCCCAGTCAGAGTCCACAGAGTCACCTGGATCAGGGTGCCGATGGGAATGATGAAATTAGGAGCCCCTGATACAGCTGCCACCTCATCCTTCTCCCTGGAGAAGTGACCTTGAAGGCCAGAACCACAGTTACAGTTTTGGCCAACACAGCAGAAACAGCTAGAGTGAATGCAACTCCAAATTTGGTTTGCTGCAGAAAGCAGGTGAGTGTGTTGAGTCAGCCAATAAAGAACAAGGAACAGAGAAAACAGGAAATGAGGGAACTGAGCAGGTTGTTACTGAGAGCCTGGTTATTAGCCTTAACAATGGGGGGTGGTGTGATGTATCACAATGATCCAAAGAACAACTGCTGTGAGTATAGATAAGCAAAGAGCCATGCAGGTCAAGGCCATCCCCAAGGGCTCTCCATAAGCCAGAAAACTTCCACCTCTTAGGAGGCACTGGTTTCTCTATGTGTTGGCATACTGATGATCTGGCCGTTTCATACACTGCTCCATATCTGATGAGGAAGTACAACAGCCATGAGTAACTTTTCAGTACTTAAAAACAAATTAGGAAGTCCCTACATAAAGATAGTTCTACCATGTCAATATTTAAAAGCATAAAAAACCCTTACCAATTATTACCAGGTATCATCTCTATTTAATTTTTTGTTAGTTCATGCTCTCACAGACATTCCCACACTCTATTTTAATCTAATTGAAAATGTTTTACCCATAATAACTATTGCTAATATTATTCCTTGCCATTTCTAATTTTCTAACAAAGTTTTCTGAACCCTTCATGCTGCCATCATGATTCTCAGCCTTGTTTGCCCCCTTCAACTCTTCATCCAATATTGTAGATAGTAACACTTGCACTTTTCTGTATGTTTCTGAAAGTAGGCTGTATGTAAAGCCCAGACCTCACTTTTATAGTGTTATATGAACTCCAGGACCATCATATTTTCTTCTTTTCCCAGTGGCCATAATGTGAGAGTCTTCTTCTCACATAGTCTACTGATTCCTCTCACCAAAGAGGTTTAAGTAGCACGACAACTAACCATTGAAGAAAACATCCACAGAACGAAGCCACATATACCTTTCAAACACTTCAAGTGATTGACTCCTCCGGTACATTGTCTGAGTATAGAAACCTGCTAAGAAAAATGCCATTTATATTTTATGATGACATTCTAAGTAAACATTTAGAAACACTTTTAACTGTTTTTTGGGTGCTAATCCTGTGGTTTGAAATTAGAGTCTGGACACTGTCCTGGAACATTTATTTTTCCTGAAGGTTATCACTGTACCACTTGACCCACAGCTCCATTTGACTTTTTGGTGGTTAATTGAGATAAGTTCCTCAAAGAATATTCTTTCCACTGGGCTTTAAATTGACCTGTAATGGTAAATCTGAGGACATCAGCCTTCTGAAAGGATAGGATTATAGGCATGGGTCAACATTTCCTATCCCTGTTAAATTCGTCTGTTCCCTTTGTATGTAAGAA
The DNA here is from genome assembly GCF_023159225.1 of Perognathus longimembris pacificus. Lineage (NCBI taxonomy): Eukaryota > Metazoa > Chordata > Mammalia > Rodentia > Heteromyidae > Perognathus > Perognathus longimembris. The sequence continues at coordinate 46,575,462 of NC_063178.1, forward strand.
TCAGTTAATACAATTTCTTAAGCTGGAAATAGATTCTATGGCCCACTCTATCATATCTTCAGAAAAAGACAGTTGATGGCCATACAGAGTATTTGGGGAAAACTTTCCTACATTCACTTCAAGTTGAAGATGTTCTGGAAAACTCTAAATGTTCAAAATGTCATACTCTGCCCCCAATGTCTTTTTCTCATGCAAAATGACTTCATCTCCAGCAGGATTGTGAAACTGGATGTTCTTCAGAAAAGGTTGAAGCTGAAAGAGATACACCATCTGATGGTGAAAAACATCCCAGGGTTAACACTGAAAACCTGAACTAAGTAAACCTCTTCACTGACTTTAATTTTTGCTTCAAAATTTAAATGTGAGTGTAGCAGAGAGATCTAATGAACTATCCCAGAAAAAAAAAAAAAACTATGGAGGAGTAAAAGCAATCTTTTTAAAATCTTGGTCACTCAGCAAAGAAGTAGAAGGCTTCTTTTCAGCAGAAACTGATTCCATGTAAATAGTCATGAGTGAGAGAATTTCCATGTAAATAGTCATGAGTGAGAGAATTCTCAGTTGCCTAGATACATTTTTCCACAATAATAAATTTTATGAATGCCTATAGTTTCAGGTTAATATAATTATAATATGTAAAGCAGAACTAAGCCAGAGCACTTAGGCAAATTGTGGATAATTCTGTTTTACCAGGTCTCACTTTGCTCTTGCTTAATAAACTCATAGAGAAAAGGTAAACCTACAGTTTTCAAAACATTAACTATGAGCATGTTGAGGTTATTTGTAACTAAAAGAATATATAGAAACATGGAATATATTTTGTCCTTGCTCCTGGCCTACATTTCCTTATAGTGTTCCTCACAGACATTTAAACAAGTATAATTTCTTGGGTTTTGGAAAAATATTTCATTTCATACAATTAAAAAAAACATTTAGGAAGTGGCTTTCCTCATGGTGTGTACCATCCAAAACAGAAGGCCTTATCTGTGTAGGGGAAGGCACCATCCCTTTCCTATTTCCCATTATTGGTACTTCAGTTTGATGAAGAAGCAGCTCATGCAGAGCCTGGGCCACAGAATACACAGTGCTGTATATATTCATATAAAGTGAGGCAAGCGAGGATGAGGAAGAAAGAAATAACACACGTTTGCTCTCAAAAGTGGAAGTCAGATCTAGAATGCAATGAAATATGTTAAAAAATACAGGGTTTGATGCATTTACACACAAACTGACTAGAGGTTGTTATACTTGTGGGATGAAACCAAAGGCATATCTCATCTGAAAATCTGAAGTTCAGTTAAACATAATTGGTATCAGGAAATGGAGACATGTTGAGGGGCCAAAGGGAGGCAGACATATGTAGAGTACAAAGGTGACCAGTTCATTGTATTCAAGGCACACTATGTAACTTGTAGCTAGGGATGGGAGGGGCAAATGTGGATGAATAAAGAAAAGGTAACATTTTTCATAGAAGCATTGTATTCCCAACACATTTCTGGAACTGTAAACACTTTCTACAATTACTTAGCAGTTCGAGTTTTTAAAAAGGGAAAAATCTAATGGGAAAAGCTTGAACATTTTAATAACAGGCACATGTAATGCAGAGAGCTCTATCTTCCATCACTCTACTTAATGGATTATTGTTGAAAAATGAGTGGTTCTTTTGAATGCTATGCCTTCCCTTTGTCATAAGAATATCTAAATTTCTTTCAATATTTTTGCCTTTATAATTGATAGACACTAACTCAGAATTAAGATCAGGTGTTCAGTTAAAAGTTCTTTCAAGATTGCTTTCAGAGAAACTGCTTTGATAATACAACTATTATCTCTCATTTAAAAATAAGTAATGACTTAATGTTATTAGAGCATATGAGGCATATATGCCCAATGGAACACAAATATTACACTCAGTATACTCAGTAGAAAAATTCATTTTTTGGTACCAGTACAAGTACTTTCAATTAAGATCTAAGAGTTGCCCCTTAACACTTTTGGTTAATCCTTCTGGTGCCCTACCATTTGTGCCACCACTCCACTTCTGGATTTTTGGTGGTTCAAGACTTTTGTGGACTTTCCTTACCCAATATTCCTTGAACTTTTGTCTTTAGTTCTCCCCTTCTTGGGTAGCTAGGATTATAAATGCAAATTATGAGCACCTGTCTTGCAGACTTCATTCCTAAGAAGCTATAAGAGAACCAATGCTAGCAAATAGAATGATTTACATTAGGAATATAAATAAGTTGTCATTTCATGCAACATATTCATCAGCATTTCCAAAATAACATTTTAATGATTATGGGTTTTGTCTCCAGATTAGTCAAATAGTGTAAAGTAATTACATGTCAATAGCCTTCATCCTTAAAATGTGATATGGCGGTGATGGGTCTAGATGAATGATTCCTTATAAACAGAGGATAAATATCTGTTTTCAAGTATATATTTCCCTATTTTAGAAAAATTGTGGGATCTGTTCTATCATTAACCATTTCAGAGGACAGTTGTGAATAAAATATGTAAAGCACCCTACCATTATCCCTCCAAATTCAGACTACCATTTCCATTGTTGCCATTCTTACAGTTCTTATTCTTTTCCTTTATCTTCCTGATTGTTTGCTTCATTTTCTAATGTTCCCAGAGTTTTTTCCATGTCTTTCATCTTGGCTAGAGGAGAAATTTTATTTCTGGCCACTTTCTGTAAAGAGATTATATTGTTGGGTCATGACTATAGTATAGTTTCAGGTAGAATAATTTTATTAAAATAGTCTCACTGGTTACTTCAGCTATCTTCAATCTACTATTATTTCTTTATCATACTCTTATCAGAAAAAGAGTAATATGGACTGACATAGAAAATATTTATATTATTTGAGCTGAGAACACCATAGTGAAGGTATAGAGTGGGCGCTGAAAGCAGTTGAGAGAAGGTAGTAACCATTATGACATCAGCATTCACCCCTTCCCAGGACTGCCTCTGAGAATCCTCTGAGGTAACGTCTCCATAGTTACGAAGTTCTTGTCTCAGAGCAGTTTTGATGTGAATCCTGCCCCTGCTTTGACATTTACAACCCTCAAGGTTGGACAGCTGGAGGGAGAGTTCCATAGTCTTCTATTGATGAGTAGATCTCAAGTCAGAAGTGGGTAAGTATGAAATGAATACTACTGGGCTCATCCTCAATACACCACTGACCCGATGAGAGCTGGACCAACCTAAAATGATAACCCAGTCTCCATTCCAACTCCATCTACGATGAGAATATGTGAGTATTCCTTCTTTCTTCCTGTCTAAAATTGGAGAAATGTATTTTATCTGACGAAAACATGTCTATTTCAGTTTCCAGACGTCTTTGAACCCCAGGGCCAGAGTAAATTTACAATGTCATATACATAGGTAAATGTGGCATATAATTAAGAAAGCAGTAGTAGAGCCATAGATATCCCAAAGATTGGAATTACCAATATAATAAAATAGCTATTTTAAATAAAGGAAACTATTAAAATATGTGTACAAAATGCAAGTTAATGAAAAGAATTTAAACAGAGAAATGTAATTTCTAGAAATAACTGTGTAAACTTTCTAGTATATGAAATTCAGGTAATATAAAATGAGCCTAAATTTAAAAGCAGATAAAATAAATATATCAAGTGTATCACTGAGAAAAAAATTAAAAATACAAAGGTTGGATAGTTAATACACACCTTTTTTCCCAGATACTCACTAACTTGAAGTGGGACCTGAAATCTGCCTGAACAAGAGAGCTAGATTTCTTTGAAAATAAAACTAAATGCAAAAGTGGTAAGCATATAGCTTGAAGGATTGAGCAATTTCTAAGGACAATGAGTATCTAAGCTCACACCTTAGTGCCACCAAAAATCAGAAGAAAATAATAGACTCCATTAAATGAACAGCTATTTGTGCAATTTGTGTATTGGGGAAGACCAGATGGAGAAAATACAGTATTTGAAAAGATTTTATCTATAAACTGATGAGTATTCCAAAGCGTGCAAAAGATTTAAAGCACATATTCAAGAATTTCAGTGAGTGTAAACTGAATAAATGCGATGAAAACATATCCTAAGAAACTAGAGCTGAGAGTAAAAATTTAAAACAATCTTCAAACTTATGAAATAAAGTACATAAAAATACAAAACTCCGATTCTAGTATGAGTGGAAGACTTCTATCTGATGGGGTTAGTGATAATTTTATCCATCCATGATGGAAATCAGTCTGTAAATTCCTCATAAAAGTATAAATAAATTTATGATATGAATCAGTGCCACTACCTTGTGAGATTATGGTCCACTGCATGCATACGTATAATGTGTCTAAATAAACGCTTTGGACAGCTATCATGTTTTACTGAGAACATAAACAATAAGTGATAAAATCCTGTGTAATATAATGAGTATGCAAGTATAATAGATGAGTTGCAACATCATTAGAAACGTTTTTTTTTTCCTTCTGCTACTTTAAAGTACATATGTTTAGTCCTTCTTTTATACTGTGATGCATAATTTCAGATTCCCAGTGCATGATGATCAGTGTAATGTATATCCAACACTGGAGCCTTATACAGAATACCTTCACTGCTCTTGAATTAGCTCTCTTCTCCAGGGCCTTTGAGGTCTGTGCATGGAATTTCGTTCTACTATATTTTGAAAAGCAAAAAACATAGAGTTGATTTTGGTGTCCATTGAGCCTTGTGATAGAGAAGTGTTCTCTCCATTACCACATGTTCTCAGACCAGTGCATCATGGGGAAACAATCTTGATCTATGTTATCATGTTGAGTGCTGAGTAAAAATGAGCATTTTGAAATTGAAAGTTAAGAATGCAAAGGTGCAAATCAACTTCTGCATTGACCTTGACTTATTATTGTTTTGTTCAACAATAGTGAAGGAATGCATTTGTAGAGGTCTCTGCACTTGAAACCTGCTTGGGTCAACCAGTGACGTTCTGTATCTATTATGGGCATTGGTGTGTGAAGAGATTCTCTGGGTGTGATGCCATAATAACTGGCTGATATCTCACTAGCATACATTGTTTTTCTGGGCATATTCTGTCACCCCTGACCTGGCATCCTTTGATGCAATCCAATTTCATCATCCTGAATGGATTTAAGGCAAATAGTTCCTTAAGACAGATATTGGACCAAATATATGCAAGTAACTTCATTCCTGGAGCATCAATATCTGTCATCTTGGGGAGAATCATGGTGCCTGAGATGAAGAAGGAGAATCTGCATACATGTTTTCCAATCCATGTTTTTATCCTGGATTGAAATATTCAGATGCAGAGCCCCAGGGAAGAGTGTTACACATTTTTTCTTAAGTACTCACCAAAGGCATCAATGAAAGAAGGTGGCTTATAGTGTACATCTGTGAATAAGAAGACACACATACAAAAATATATACACCTAACCCTATGGGCATAACTTCCAGCCAGAATTTCAGCTTGGAAAATGTTTCAGGAATGTGTCTTTAACTTTCATATTCCTTCTTCTCCAGTTGCCTCTCCCTGTCAGGTCCTTGGCTAGCACTAGCTGCATTTCCACAACGAAGCACCAGGTGCACATGGATGGAGATGTGATGATTGCTGGGTTTTTTCCTCTCTACACTTTGGAAACTGATAGAAGTAACAGTGATGCTTCTAGGCAACAAGAGAACAAGCCGTAAGTGAGTCAGTATTTTATGCCCATTAACTGTTTTTGTTCTCAGTATGGGCAACAGCTGAGTGAACTTGGGTGCACACATCAATATTATTTGTCTTCTGTACCCTGACTTCCAATTCCTATTGCACCTGAAACAGCTTCATTTCATGATTTTATTTTGCATCTACTGTTGAGTAATTTTCTGCCTGCTCATAGGAGAGGACTCTGATTTCCTTCAATGTAGCTTCTTCTTTCCAGGGATACAATTTCTTCACTTTATTCCAGAAAACCTATATTTTCGCAATCCCAGCTGTCATTGCAGAGGATAAAGTGATTACAAACACCTGAGTCAGTAGCATGAGTTTTGTACTAGAAGGCTGCAGAAATATTTCTTTCCCCACAAGCTAGTGCTCTGAGTTTTCTTTGGTAACACTTAAATTTGAGGTCACTGCTTAAACATTCTTATTGTAGGCTAGTGGCTCACAATCATAATCCTAACTACTTGAAAATATCTGAAGATAGAGATTTCAAGCCAGCCTGGTCATGAACATCTGTAAGACTTTTATGTCCAATTATCCAGGCAAAAGCTGGGAGTGGCTCAAGTTAGCAGAGTGCTGACCTAAAGCACAAAAGCTCAAGGACAGTATCCATGCTCTGATCGCTCTCTCTCTCTTTCTCTCTCTGTCTCTCTCTCTTTCTCTCTCTCTCTCTCTGTCTGCTAATATAGACACATTGAGTATTATAGTTTCAGTCAATGGATATTTTTGTTACCTACAGATATGAAGAGAACTATGGTCTGGTTAGTAAAATTTTATGCATGCTACAGACTACAGGTAGTACTATTTATCCCCAAAGTCTTTCTTGTAGGTAAGTGGGCCACTGCAATTGGAAATCCGAAGGTGAGCCATTTGATGCAACTCTACATCCACTGATATGACAAGGTTTCTTAATTTTTATACAGTACTTAGTGGAGTTTCTTCTTTTGTTGTTGAGATTTGGCGCTATCCTTATAGTCATGGTCAAGGTAGCACTGGTGGAGTAGGTTAGTTCACAGGAGATGTCTGTGATGTTTAATACATGTTTGTTTCTCCACTGTTTGAGTGCAGGGGGCTGGGATACAATTGAATTCTGAAGCCTTCCTAATATGGGAGTGTGGTTGTTACCCTGACTCCCACTCTTAGAATAACTGAGAAATAGCTGGGTTTTAAGGCCTGTTTGTAGCTTCTAAATTATAGAGAAAAGATGAATTATCTAATCCATTTGTTTCCATCCAGGTGCTTAGGTGGTCTCTTTGTCACACTCCAGAAATGGTACATTTCTTAGTTGGGAAAGAGGTTGCCAGCCAGATGCTGTTCTCCAAGAGGGACATGTTCTTAGTATGGCAATCATGATTCCAGTGTTGCTTCAGAATTTCCCCTCCTATGGTGAATTTTCTCTGCATCTCACTGTGACTAGTTCAGTTGTTCACTCCCATTGCTACTTTTCTTGAGCAGGATCTTTAAATTCTATAGTGAAGGTAGGTGCTAAGCTACCATAGCCTTTACACAGGTTTCACTGCTCTTATGCAATTAACCTTCTTGTTTAGTGTTTATCTCTGTTAAATTGGGGGCCATTGGCACTGAAGTAAGTTTCTTAGAATCAACCTATGCTTTGCCTAGTGTTTTTTATTCATTCAGCTATTCTGGCTCCTCTTGATAGAATTTCCTGTATTTCTATTCCCAGTCAGTGTTGACAGATCACATCTTCCTATAGCCATTGTGTGTCTCTAGGTTTACTGAAGTTTCTTCCACTTCCTGTCCTTTTAGAGTTCTCAGTGGTTATTATGTGAGTTCAGTAGTAGTATGTTTGGGCCATGAGTTTTCATTTTACTGTTATATGTTTTCTTGTACTTAGGAGGCTTAAATAGATTACAACAAGCTATTATGGAATGATGACAACTATCCAGGATGATGAGGATGAAAGTAAAAGAGAAAATGCACACACAAGTAACAGAGGTATATGATCATATATACATAAGAAAATGTACAGAAATGTGAGGATTAAATATTTTCGTTTATTTCTAATGAAATTTTTAATTTAATATTTAAAGATAAAATATTGAAGACAAACAAATGAATAAAGAAATGGCATTGTATTGCTCTCATTGATTGTGATATTGAACATCCAATTTTACATGGTTCAGTAGTCATTAGTAGACATAGTTGTATTAAACATGTGTCTCACTTTATAAGAATTATGTGTAAGATATGGCATTTAAAATATTAGAACATCCTCAGCTTGCTTTTATAGCTACTTAATAATAAGCATTGCATATTTTTATATATTTATTGTTCATTCATGGCCTCTGTGCAAAGGATTAAAAGACTTTAGCATTATTGTAGTACAGGTCTTATGGAGATATATTCTCTTAACTAAGCTTGTCTTGGAATATCTTTATGCCTTTATCCTTTAAACTCACATCTGGAAGATACCTTTGCAAGGTAATCTAAATGTCATGGTGAAAAATTTGATTAAAATTTTCTGTTTATTTTATATTTATATCCTGTGTACATAGGAAATTTAAAATTCTGTCATTACATATTAAAACAAACATTTTATTTCAAATTTATTTCTTTATTGTTAAAGTGATGTACAGAGGGGTTACAGTTTTATACATAAGGCAGTATGTACATTTCTTTTTTTTTTTTTTTTTCGGCCAGTCCTGGGCCTTGGACTCAGGGCCTGAGCACTGTCCCTGGCTTCTTCCCGCTCAAGGCTAGCACTCTGCCACTTGAGCCACAGCGCTGCTTCTGGCCGTTTTCTGTATATGTGGTGCTGGGGAATCGAACCTAGGGCCTCGTGTATCCGAGGCAGGCACTCTTGCCACTAGGCTATATCCCCAGCCCATGTGTGTACATTTCTTATCCACCTTGTTACCTCCTCACTCATTTTTTCCCCTGCTTTCCCCCTCCCAATATCCCTCTCTCTATGAGTTTTACAGTTGTTTTATCCCATCTACTTTTATAAGTATTGCTGTTGAATTGGTTTTTCTTTCATCCTTTGTCTCTCCATTTTGATATTCTCCTTGCCTTCCCTAGCTTCAATACATATATATGCAGTAGCAGCCAAACAAGCATTTAATCCATCAAAATCAAAACTTCTCCTGAATTTCCATGCTCATTATGCAGATTTATCTTCATGAACTACCAGTTTGTTTTGGCTTTGGCTTTTGCTATTGAAGAGATCAACAAACACCCTGATATTTTGCATAACTTGACTCTGGATTTGACATATATGTTGTTCAATATGGAACTTGTACATCATTTACAAATCCCTTCATTTGCATATTTGGGGAGTAAAAGACTCCAAACTACAACTGTGTGAGAAACAACAAGGCTACAGCAGTACTTACAGGACCATCAGGAATAATATCTGCCCAGATTGGGGCACTGCTGAATCTCTATAGGTTTCCACAGGTGACCGTGGGAGCATTACAGGAATAGTAACAAATGTTTAATTTGGTAACATTTTGGGTGTTAGAAGAGAGTGATAGGAAAAGACTGGACTTATGAACCTCTCAAATATTGTGATATCAAGGAGTATGTACTCAAAGAAAATGTGATGTATGGAACAAATATATGCACATATATACATGGCCAATCTCACAATCTATGTTAAACATGATAGAATTTCATGATGTAAGTTCTTTGATCAACTAACAGACAGTATTTTAAAAATGAACACCAGAAAGCTGAAGCATATCTTGTCTGACAGGGGTATGTGTTCAAGGCATGTGGAAAGGGGCAGAGGAATAGGAGTCAAACAGTGAACAATTATAACATAAGATCCAATGTACATACGTGAAATGAAACTAGGAAAGTAAGGTGATGGAGTTGATATGGATGACAGGAGCTGATTGAAACAGTGACAAAGACCAAGAAGCATTGTATAAAGTAATCAATAATGTACAATAATTAAAAATAATTTATAATTCATTTTGTTCAGACTAAAAGTAAAACCTTCTTTTCACATACTTCTAATTTGTATTTAATATACATCATGTCTTAGATTGTGATGGTTTTACACCTTCGCATTCATGTACTGTCCAATTTTTATTCCCTGTAACTTACCTTTGGACCTTTTGATCATGCGTTGAGTGACCATAACAATTTCCTTGGCCTCTGTCAGATGGCCCCATAGGACAGATCTATGGACACTGCCATGATTTTATTGCTTCACTTCAGCTGGAACTGGGTGGGACTGTTTACCTTAGAAGATGAGAAGGGCTTGTGGATTCTTCCTTTGTTGAAAGAAGAGATGGCAAAGAACAGAGTCTGTGTAGCCTTTGAGATAGTGATTCCAAACCATGCCATGTCATATATCTTCAAAATCATGGCACGTTACAACCAGATAAACAAATCTTCAGCAAATGTTTTTGTCATATATGGAGATAATGAATCGCTACTATATTTAATGATGAGTGTTGAGAAAATTTTAATAAAAGGCAAAGTTTGCATATTGAACTCACAGTGGGAATTAACTACAAGAAGGAAGTATTTCACTCTAGGTTCATTCCATATCCCTCTCATTTTTTCATACCATCACTCAGATGTTTCTGGATTCACAGATTTTGTCAATGCAGTTAACCCTTCCAAATACCGAGAAGACTTCATTGCTTGGCTATGGTTTCTCTCCTTTAATTACTCAGATTCTGAGTCTGACTGTGAAATGTGGCAGAATTGTCCTCATGAGGCCTCCTTGGATTGGTTGCCTAGGCATAATTTTGACATGACTATGTATGGACACAGTTACAATATTTCCCTGCAATTGATCTATTGTTCTCTCTAATGAATATGTAAAATTCCATTGGGAATTTGTACCTTGATGCAGATTTTGTTGTGGAGCATTTGGACTGTTTCCACAATTTGGTTATTGTGAATTCAGATATATCATTTCTTTAAAACTACACAAATACAAACACCTCCTGTTCTTCCAGCCTTAAGTGGAGACAGACAAAGGACTATACCCTGGCCTTGAGTTCAAGCCACACTAGTTGCACATAAAGTAAAAATTAAGAGAATGAGCATACTGAAAAAAGATACACTCTCCTATGCCAAATGCAGCTCAGTTTTAAAGACTGTAAAAGATAAAATTATTTTTGGTACTTCTTGATATTATGATCAAGATGTCATGGGATCTGATCTTGGTTCAAGTTGAACAAAGAGAAGAATCTCATATTTTGACCATGTGCCTCTATTTTCATCTTTGCACCACCTCCAAGATTATAACTTATAGTCTTAAAAGTATCTTCAGGAGTTAGAACTTTTCCCCAGGCAGGAAAACCCATGGCGCCCTTCAGTTTAGCACAAAAACATATCAAAACCCACAAAAACACTGTAGTTCAAGTGATAGAACACTTGAGCAAAAATACCTAGGAACAGTGTTCATGCTTTGAGTTCAAATCAATTTTTGCCAGAATTTGCTTTGAACTGACATCCTCAGATGTCAACTTCTCGAATACCTAGGATTACAAATAGGAGCCACTGGCAAGTAAAAGATTTTTTTTGTTTTTATGTAATATAAACAAATAAATATTAACAACCAGATGCAACTCTGTTTCATTTGCAACACCTGGAGAAAAGAGAACCATCAGAAACAACATAAATGTACCTGTTGTGTTCTTCACTAATTTGACTTTCTGATTCTATGTCCATCATTTTTGGTCCATAGGAGAGAAGGTCAACTTACAACTTTCCTCTCAAGGCAGTCATCTTCATTATACTTTGTCCTGGAGTTGTTAGGTTCAGAAGGCATCGAAATTCTCTTATCAGGGTCAATATTCCTCGATTGGATTCAAGGGTTCTACATATCTTCCCCTGAGAGAAGTGAGATGAGTATATCATCAGAGTGGCCAAGGACATCTAAATCTACTGACATAACCTGTTCCAGAGAAGACAAGGGTATGGGTAAATATGTAAAAATAATCTTAGTTTATTTGTAAAGCATGTGTTTCTTTTTAACTACTTTGTTGCTGTTTTAGAGATGATATTCAGTGGGGTTACCTTTACACTAGTCAGATAATAAGTACATTTCCTTTGACTTAGTATCATCTGTTTCCTCATGTGCTCCTATTCCCCTCTTCCCATCGCTGCCCACAAGTTAACTGGTTCAAGTTCATCAATTTCCTAGTGCATCTGGTGGTCTATGTTGCACTTTTTCCACCGATTCTGTACCTTCCTATCAGCTTTCCTCAGATGTGCACCAGTACACACCATAAATGAGGTAAAGGATACAGTGTCTTCTGAAAACACAAAGACAAATTAAGAAAAATTCCCTTATTTCCTTAACTTTGGATTTCATTTCGTTCTGTATATTATTTTATAGAAATATGAAGAGGTTCTTTAATGTTACAGACTGGTGATTATCTCCTAGGACTATCTTCTTTTGGTCTTTGTGCATATGTGTGTCTAAAATCCTATATACATTGTCATATCCCACTGCATTTTAAATATAATTTCTGAGTATCAAGTACAACACGTGCCAATTTTCTCTCTGATCTTGGCTTATCTCGCTCAACATGAATTGTTCTAGTTCAAACCATTTTCCTATGAATGCCATTATTTTTTGCTTTTTGTTGGTTGTATGAAAATGTTTTGAATATAGGTATAATTCATTTATTGTTGGGCAGTTGTGTTTTTGTATCTTGTTATTATGGCTTTATAGTAAAGCTTGAAATTTGTTATTATGATACTATCTGTAATTGTTTCTTTTGCCTCAAATTGCTTTGCCTATTTTGCCTCTTTCATTATTTGATGTGGTTTTCCTGACTTTTTCCCTCTTTTTCAGTGAAGAACATGGTAAGGACTTATGGGGATTGATTTGAATTTGCATATCATTTTTTGCACTGTGGCCATTTTGACAATATTGATTCTACCCCTCCAAGAACATGGAAGATCTTTCCATTTCCTGGTTTTCCTCTTTGAGTTCTATGTTTAGGTGTTTACAGATTTCACTAAATAGATCTTTTACATCATTGGTCAGGTCAGATTTTTTTAGGCTATAGAAAATGATTTAATGATTTTCTCTTTCTCCTGTTACTTTGATAGCATACAGAAAGACTACTAATTTTTGTAGGTTACTTTTACATCCTGCCAAATAGCTGAGGCAGTGGATTAGTTCTAGGGGTTTGGGAGTGGACTTTTCAGGATCCTTCAGATATAAGATCATGTCATCTTTAAACAAGGATAGTCAAATTTCTTTCCCTATGTGGATAGCTTTAATATCCTTATCTTGCCTTATTGCTCTGGCTAAGAAATTCAGAATTCTATTGAAGAGCAGTGGACAGAATGGACATCCTTGCCTTGTTCTTGATTTTAGGGAAAATGGTTTTAGTTTTACCCCATTTAGTATGATATTGAAAGTTCCTTCTATTTCTAATTTTTCTAGAGCTTTTAACATGAATAGATGCTGTAATTTGTGGAAGGCTTTTTCATTGCAGAGGTCTTTCACTTCCTTGGTTAAGTGGATCATAGGCATTTTTGAGGCTATTACAAAAGGAATTACTTTCCTAATTTCAGCCTCTCCTATCTCATTGTCAGCATAGAGAAAAGCTACTGGTTTTTGTGAGTTTGTTTGATACCATTCTACTCTTCCAAATTTCAGATAATCACTAGTAATTTGGGAGTGGAGTCTAAAGGATTCCTTAAATATAGGCTCATGTCATGTGCAAAAAGGGAGGGTTTTACTTCTACTTTCCCTGTTTGTATCCCTTTGTGTTTGCATCTTGCCTTATTGTGCTACATAGGGCTTCTAATACTGTATTGAAGAGTAGTGGAGAAAGCACATATCCTTATCTCGTTCCTGGTTTTAGAGTATTGTTGTGAGTTCTGTTTTGAAGGCCTTATAAAATTTGGCTATGAATCTGTCTGAACCTGGGTCCAAGTAAACGCACCTACCAGAATGGCAGGGGTAGCCATCCTGAGGTCAGACAAGCTAGCCTTCTCATTATAATCAGTTCAAAAAGATAAAGAAGGACACTACATATTAACACAGGGAAGAATCCAGGAAGAAGACATCACAATGATAAATTTATATTCACTGAACAAAAGAGGCCCTAAATATGTCAAATTCTTTCAGAATGGCAGAGCAGGATAGACCAAAATACAATCATAGTGGGAGACTTTAATACTCCACTCTCTCCAAGAGACAGATCCAACACACAGAGGATTAGCAAAGGAGGCGAAGACCTAAGTAACACCATATCACACATGAATCTGACATATCTGTACAGAGTATTTCACCCTACCGGGACTCAATTCCCATTCTTCTCAGTAGCCCATGGAACATACTCCAAAATACACCATATCATAGTCCACAAAAAGAGACTCAGCAAAAACGAGAGTATTGACATCATCCCATGTACTCTATCTGACCACAGTGGAATCAAGTTAGCCTTCAATAACAAAGGGTACCACAGAAATTACACAAATACTTGGAGGCTAAACCCCTCATTGTTATCTAACATTAAGGCGACAGAGCAAATTAAGGATGAAGTTAAGGAGTTCTTAAGCCACAATGATAATGAAAATACATCACAAAGAATCCTATGGGATACAGCAAAGGCAGTACTGAGGGGGAAGATTATTGCCCTCAGTACACACATTAACAGAATGGAATCAGATCAGGTGAATAACTTCACAATGCATTTAAAACTAGTGGAGAAACAAGAAAAAATTGAATCTAAAATGACTAGGAGGGAGATAAAAAAGATTAAAGAAGAGATAACTCTGATTGAGAATAGAAAGACGATTCCAAAGACGATTCCAATAAATAAAACTAAAATCTGGTTCTTTGAGAAAATAAATAAACTTGACACAGCCCTTGCAAGACTAACAAAAATAGAAGAGAAGAGACTCATATCTGTAAGATCACAGACTCCACCAGAAAAGTTAAAACAAATACACAGGATATTCAAATGATTATAAGGAACTATTTCCAGAAACTTGCCTCACTTTTACCGAGATTGAGCAATTCTTTGAGAAGTATAAACTGCCCAAACTGAATCAAGAAGAAATAAGTCAATTAAATAAACCAATAACCTACAGCGAGATACAGGATGTAATCAAGTGCCTTCCAACAAAGAAAAGCCCAGGCCTGGATGGATTCACCAATTCTATAAAACCTTCAGTGAGAAGTGAATACCAATATTCCTCAAACTCTTCTGTGAAATAGAAACAGAGGGAAAAAGCCAAAACTCATTCTATGAAGCTAATATCATACTCACACCCAAACCAGGCATAGACCCAACCAAAAAAGAGAATTACAGACCAATATTACTAATGAACACATGCAAAGATCCTCAACAAAATATTAGCTAACAGGATCCAGAAACTGATGAAAAAAATTATACATCATGGTCATGTAGGCTTCATATCACAGACACAAGGATAGTTCAACATCTGCAAATCAATAATTATAATTCACCATGTCAACAGAGCTAAGACCAAGACATCATCATCTCAGCTAATGCCCAAATAGCCTTTGAAAAAATACAACACCCATACATGTTAAAAGTCCTGGAAAGAACAGGAATAAAGGGAACATTCTTTCAAACAACAAAAGCCATATACAACAGACCAACTGCTAATATCATATTAAATGGGGAGAAACTAAAACCGTTTCCCCTAAACTCAGGAACAAGACAAGTATGCTCACTTTCCTGTCTTCCTTCAACATAGTGCTGGAATACCTAGGCATAGCAATAAGGCAAGAGGAAGACATCAAAGGGATCCACATTGGCAAAGAAGAAATCAAACTATCCCTATTCACAGATGACATGATTTTATATCTGAAGGAACCAAAAATCTCAGTCCCCAAGCTCCTAGACCTAATAAACCTTTTTGGCAAAGTAGCAGGATACAAAATCAACCCGCAAAGATCAGCAGCTTTTCTATACACCAGAAATATACAATCAGAAATGGAAATTATGAAAATAATACCGTTTGCAATAGCTAAAAAAGGAATAAATTAGCTAGGGATTAACCTAACTAAAGACCTATTTAATGAGAACTATAAAAATCTAAAAAGGGAAATCAAAGGGGACCCCAGGAGATGGAAAGACCCCCCATGCTCATGGGTAGGCAGAATCAATATAGTGAAAATGGCAATATTGCCCAAAATGTTATACAAATTCAGTACATCCCCATCAAAATCCCAGCTACATTCTGCACTGAAATAGAGAAAACAACCCATAAATTCATATGGAACAGCAAAAGCCCTAGATAGCCAAAGAAATTCTAGGCAAAAGAAACAGTGCAAGAAGAATTACAATACCAGACTTCAAGCTCTATTTTAGAGCCATCATAAGTAAAACAGCCTGTTACTGGCATAAAAGCAGACCAGAAGACCAATGGAATAGGATAGAAGACCCAGAAATAAAGCCGCATTCTTACAGTCAGCTTATATTCAACAAAAGAGCTAAGGACATACAGTGGAAAAAACATAGACTCTTCAACCACTGGTGCCAGAAAAACTATGCAGCCGCATGTAGAAAACTCGAAGTGGACCCTAATCTATCACCATGTACCACAATCAAGTCAAAATAGATTAAGGTCCTCAATATCAGACCTGAAACCCTGAAACTACTGAATGACAGAGTCATAAAGACACTAGAACTTATAGGCACAGGAAGGAACTTCCTGAACATAGTCTCAGGGGCACAACAGATAAGGGAAAGACTCAACAAATGGGACTACTACAAAATAAAAAGTTTCTGCACAGCTAAAGATATAGCCACCAAGCTAGAAAGACAGCCAACTGTATGGGAAATGATCTTCACCAGCACAGCAACAGACAAAAGCCTAATATGTGTCATCGACAGAGAACTCAAGAAACTAACCCCGGGGCTGGGGATATAGCCTAGTGGCAAGAGTGCCTGCCTCGGATACACGAGGCCCTAGGTTCGATTCCCCAGCACCACATATGCAGAAAACGGCCAGAAGCGGCGCTGTGGCTCAAGTGGCAGAGTGCTAGCCTTGAGCGGGAAGAATCCAGGGACAGTGCTCAGGCCCTGAGTCCAAGGCCCAGGACTGGCCAAAAAAAAAAAAAAAAAAGAAACTAACCCCATCCAAACCCAGTAAATAAATTATTAAATGGGCAAAGGAGCTAAAGAGAGACTTCACAGGAGATGAAATAAAAATGGCAAAGAAACCTATGAGGAAATGTTCAACATCCCTGGCAGTAAAGGAAATGCAAATAAAAACAACCCTGGAATACCACCTCACTCCAGTTAGAATGGCCTATACTCTGAACTCTGTCAACAACAAATGCTAGAGGGGATTCAGGGAAAGAGGAACCCTTTTCCACTGTTGGTGGGAGTGCAAATTAGTACAACCACCTTGGAGAACAGTATGGGGGTTCTTCAAAAGCTCAGCATAGACAGTAGAAACCAGGTCTGCAAAATAACAAACTTTTCAAATGGTATTTCCACGTGTGGGTCTGTGACTTACATTATGTATCTAAAACAGAACAACTACTAAACAAACATAAAATGGTCTAGGATAGACCTATCAGTGGATCACAATAGCTCATCAGCTATGTATACAGATATATAAGATGAGGATAAACAAAAATAACTCCAAGAGGACACAGGAGGATTCTACTGTTGTCATTACATTTAATGTTCTAGATGAATTTCCTTTGGTGTACCCTATGTGGTTACTGTATATGATTTTGGTAACTGTCTATTGTATTTATGTCTATTTGATCTAAGGAAGGGAATGAAAAAGGATGGTGTAACAGATATGACAAGAAATGTACTCACTACCTTTTTATGTAACTGTACCCCCTTTACACAACACCTTGTCAATGAAATTTAATTAAAAATAAGAATTGAGAATTGGGAAGATAGAATAGGAAGAAGACAGAGACAGGGGACAGATAAAAAGAAAGAGGGGTGTGAGGGATGGGAGATAAATGGGAGGGAGAGAGAGGTAGAGGAGAGAGAGAGAATGTACCTTGTTAACAAGTTGAAGAGCAGATCCTCAAGGGGCCACCTTACCCATTAAGAGTTTTGATTCAAGAAAAAAATAAAAGACTTACAACCCAAAAGGACAAGGACACAAACCAAAGGAAATTCTATGAGAGCAAATCTTCTCCAGGGGACAGGGGTTGTAGCCCTGGGGACCATTGGTGTTGTCAGAGTGTCACTTGTATAACCTTGGTACCCTCCCCCCCCCATTCCCTATTCAAAACCTCATCCTCTTGCAAGATGCTGACTATGGTTGGGCAGATCCTAAGCTACCATCTATCCCTAATTTTCCTCATACTAAGGGTTGGGGATTTAACATAAATCTAGGATTCTAACGGAGAGACATCACAATCCTAATTTCAAATGAGTATGTTCTGTTCATTACAAAATTAAATATATTAGAAATTGCTTTCTATAACCAATTCCTACTTTTTGACGTTACATTCTCACTCTACTTTCCCTTGGTGTGGTAGATTGACTGTTGGTGTGGCTTGTACATTCTATGGAAACAGCCAGGGTTTGGGGGAATAACTACGTGTGCTCCACATGAGTGTGTTTCACCATTTATGATAAATAAGAAATAATTTTGCAACATCAGTATCATTCAAAATTACACAACTCTATTTGGTATTGATGAAGCATCTTTATTTAGGCTGTGGCTTGGTATATTCCAATTCTTTGGATGCAAGCATGGGAAAAAGTAGAGACTGACATTGAATTTTACCGATACACAGTGAGTACTACTCCCATATCTTTTTTTTTTTTTTTTTTTTTTTTTTTTTTTTGTTTTTTGGCCAGTCCTGGGCCTTGGACTCAGGGCCTGAGCATTGTCCCTGGCTTCTTCCTGCTCAAGGCTAGCACTCTGCCACTTGAGCCACAGCGCCCCTTCTGGCCGTTTTCTGTATATGTGGTGCTGGGGAATCGAACCTAGGGCCTCGTGTATCCGAGGCAGGCACTCTTGCCACTTGGCTATATCCCCAGCCCTACTCCCATATCTTGACCACACATTATTTGGCGGACAACCTCAGAAAGGGCAGAACATAGCGACTATGAAGGTGAAGCAGAGAAAGAGGCTACCAAAGATCAGAAGGAAACCACACAACTTTTCCTTAGGAGGTAAAGAATGTTTTATTGGTTTGAATGAGTCTTTCCTACGTTATGTGATCTGATGAATAAATCATATCAATCATAGTTAAAATTACTATTTTGAATATGATCCATATGAAAAGTATAAAAACCCTGGGCATTTTGGTATTTATCAAAAGTGAAGGCTGATGGTCTTTATTAGGTAATTAAGACCTCTGGTCACTGCATTTTTCCTTGGGGTTGCTGTTCTGGGCAAAGTAAAACCAGAGAATTGACAAATTGATGCAGTTTCCATGTATTCATAGGTGTTTTTAAATCAAGAGGGAAAGATGGATTACCAAGCGGTCTTACGTTGGATCAAAATCTGGCTGTGGGTCTGGGAAGGTGGCTTACTGGTAGTGCACTTGCCTTGCATGCATGAAGACCTGGGTCCAATTCCTCAGTACCACATACATAGAAAAACCCAGAAGTGGTACTGTAGTTCAAGAGATAGAGTGCTAGCCTTGAACAAAAGAAGCTCAGGGATAGTGTCCAGGCTCTGAGTTCAGCCCCAGGACTGGCAGAAAACAATCTGGCTGTGGAAGAATCACAGAATTTCATTCATATTTATATGAATATTTCCAATGATGTAATTAATACTCTTCCCACCAGCAGAAAAATCTCTGTTCTCTTGGCTTTGGAAAACATGTTCATTCTAATGGAACTCTCAATAATATTTCCAAAGCACTAAGTGCATTTTGCATTCAAATTGTTCTCATTTCTTTTACACAGCAAAGGAAATCCCACCATTTCTTTCCCCAAATCATAACCCTTGGTGCACCGGTCTGGATGTGTCTCCACATACCACTGTTCAGTAGAAGAAGCAAACCCGGCTCTCAAGCAACCTGGCCTGCTCCAGCCCTGGGCAAGTCAAAGTGATTCTCTTTTTACTGGGGAGTAAGGCATAGAGTTGTGTGTGTGTGGGGGGGTGTCTGTGTGAGAGAGAAGTGTGCATGTGTGTTCAAGACAGAAAGAGAGAGGTGAAGAAAGAGAGGCAAAAACAATGGGACAGAGATTGGAGAAAAACATGTTGAGACAAAGAGATGCAGATGTGGAGACAGATAGAAGCACAGTGATAGAAAAAGAGAAACAAAGACAGAGACAGGTTGGCAGGCATATACATGATGTTTGGAATCAGGTGAGAAATAAATTTTGCCTTTTTATCAGGCAGGATTCACTGTTTGTAATAGCCTCCTCCCTCACAATAGCACCATCCGCAACTTTTGTATTGATATGGATGTCATGCTGTATTAATTTTTACTCTTGAAGTTGTGAATTGATTTGTAACCCTATATAAACCGTGGCCCTCCTAAAATAAAACGTGCATTGGTCCACTTGCCTTTGCATCCCCCGTGGCCTGACTACGGTTGCAGTTACCCTGGTCCAACAAGTGTCACGGCTGCATTTGTTCACTGTGTTCCCACCAATTCCACACCTCTGTTGCTCTCCCAAAGACAGATAAACTACCAATTAAGACAAAGGGAAATTAAAACAAAAAACAACAATGAAGGAAGAACAAAGAGCAGCAAAACCATCCCCACTTCTTTCCCCTTCCTGGAGTTCCCTTCAATAAATATTATTTTATGCAGTCTGTTACACATAGCTATTGCAACTATGTGATCCTTTCCAGAGAATAATCTTCTTTGTTCTCACTGTGTGTGAGTAACTAGAGGCCTGCATACTTTATCATATTCCAGATTATTTTTGTTCCCTTTACTACCCAGTGCGGTCACTTGTAGATCTGTAGGCATATTCACTTTACCAAACATGAGGGAAATCATACAACCTATATTAATTTGGGTCTGACTTACTTCACTTAATATTATTTTCCCAAGCATTACCATTTTCCTATGAATGGTGCAAAAATCATTTCTGTAGAATCATTTCTGTAGAATATATATATATATATTTTTTTTTCTTAGTCCCCTTTTCTGTGGAGGGTACATTTGGGGTGATTCTATATCATGGCTATGGTAAGCACTGCATCAATGAGTATGTTTGTACTGGTGGCTTTAGTGTGGCTTTAGTGTGCAATCAGATAAATGCCTAGGAGTTGGATTGTTAGGTCCTAAGGAAGCTCTATGTTTAGTCTTTTGAGGAACTTCCATCATGCTTTCCAGAGTGGTTAACAAGTTTGCATTCCCATCAACAATATAGTTGTATTCCTTTCTGGCTACATCCCCTCCAGTATCTGTTATTGATAGTTTTCCTGATAACAACCATTCTAACTGATGTGATTGAGAATCTCAGTGTGTTTTCATTTCCATTACTTTCATGGCCAATTTGACCCTTCAAGTGTCATTGTTCAGTTGTAAGGAAGAGTGAAAACACCTGTAGTCTATGCTCCTCCCTCAGGCTGTTGAAGACAACATTTCCAAGAAGACCAAATGCCTAAGCAAACTCCTCCAGTTATGCTCCCATAGATGAACTTAGGATAGGAATTTCTCCAGCTGTGTTGTGATTTCTATAGCGGCCTCCTTGCTGTCACACACAGAAAGCCAAGTCCCCAATAGGTTTGTTTTTCTTTCTAAGAATATAATCTGCTTCCTTCAAACTTATGGTATCTCTTAGATTGCAGAACGGTAAGTAGAGGCTCCTCAACTGCCAGCAATGTTGAAATGAGTGGTATGAACATGACAGAGATTACTAAACTGGTTATTTCCTGTTTTTGACATTCGTATTGAAGACCAGAAATAATCAATATTCTTAACTAGCTAGGGAAATACATAGTTCATTTAGGAGTAAAGAATTTTCTATCCTTAAATCATGCTTCAAACATTTACCCAAAACACAGCATATATGACAAAGTCAACCAGAGAAAAAGAAATAAAATGATCCTCTATTCCCCTGTGGTGACTGTTCTCCATCCATACTGCTAATCCATACCTGCTAATTCTGGATCTTAAGACTCATTGGAATGGAAAGATTTCAAATCAATCAACTGACATTTAGATTACAGTCAAAGAACAATTACATATTTCCACGCATATATATGTATATATAATATATATTCATATACATATATATTCATATATATATATTCATATGTCTGTGTGAGCACCTGGTTTCACCCAAGTGAAACGAAGTTGGTATTTCTCATTCTGTGGAATAAACAGGAATGACCATGACCAAGTACCGGCACATTCTTTTATGTATAACAGAAGGCAAAGTGATGTTTTCCTCAAATTTCTGACATGATACGTTTTTTATGTTACCCTAGAGCTTTCAGGTATGAACTCTGGCTATCCTGGCACCCTCATTCTTGTAATCACCTTCGTCCTCATATGACGACCACCCCACCCCTGATCATGTCCTATAAAATCCTCATACATTGAAAATTCTACCCACTTACCTTAAATAAAATAGTAAATAGGATAAATACCTATGAGCAATTCAAAATTCTTTTCAGCTGTCATCAAATGATGTCAAATCCTCATGAGCAGAGCCTTCCTGCTTTTGTCTCACAGAAGTGTGAAGACATAAACATATCATGCACAAAACTTATATGTCATGGGGATAACATGAAATAAAAAGAGAGGAAAAACAATGAAGCCTAATAAAATTCAGTGATATTGAAGGATATAATCAAACAAAATTGCATAGAATATCAAATGAAATAAGATATATACCAACAGAGTAGAGAGATGGTGAAAAAGTCAAGCTGAAGGGAGGAGGAGCAACAGAGCCCTAGCTAAGCTCCCTCTGACATCCCAGTTTGTTCACTCCAGAGAAACTTTTACTCCCAGAAAGACAGTCCAAGTAAGTTATAACAGTATAGGTATTCTGGCCAGAAAGGAAAAATCAACTTTGCTGGCCTGAAAACACAGATATGAGTGTCACACCATGCCACCATGCCATTGCGGCACCTGCCCAGCACCCAGCATTCTGTGCACCTAAAGCACACAATGGTAATCAGGAACAAATCCTCCAGAGAGCAGCAGACAGACACAGATCTCAGGCTGAGCACAGATGGTCCTAAATCACAGAAAAAACATGAGTAACCCACAAAAGACATTCTCACTCACATCCACAGAGCAGCTCTGGAAGATACCCTTCCCCCTTTGTCAGAGAAAATTGCCATCTTTCACACTGGCATAGACCCAGTCAGACAAGACTGGAAATAAGGCAGGCCAGGGGAAAGTGAGGACAAAGGGGTCATCTCTGAAAAGGGCAAGAGTGACTGAACTGTGAGAGCCAGAGAGAGCAACCGCCACCCAAGCAGGAGTATCATTCCTGGGCCTAGGCTCACAGACTCAGGTAAAATACTCAGCCAGAGGTGCCGTGCCACACCCTGCCCCGCCCCAACAATGCTGTGGCTGTTGACTCTCCAGTAGCTGGCATTTCTAAAATCAAACCAAAAGTGACGAGCAGGTACTGGTGGCACAGAACAATCAGGCAGGAGAGTAAACAGTTCCCAAGGCAGATAAATGGTCCCATTTCAGAGGTAGGAAAATTCAGACCAGCAAACAGAGCTAAATTCCACAGCCACCATGGCCCAGGAGAAGGTTGCACTGCCCAGGAGGGAGGAACATCCCCTGGGACAAGCAACTATCAGTCAGGTAAACAAGGCTGGAGTCACCCCACCCTGCTGAGTCCAAAGCCTATTGAGAGCCAAGTGTTAAAGGCAGTGGGCCCCATAGCAGATGGGAGGAGTCACAATTCCTGAGACTGCTCAGAGTCCCCCATGTACTGAGGACACCTAAGTCCTACCTGCAAGCTGTGCAAAGCACAGATCCCCAGGTTTTAACTAACAGGGAAGGAGGGTCAGAGCAGATCCACCCCCTGCAAACTGAAAGCATATCAAACCAGCCAAGCAGCAGGAAAATAGACTGTAGACCATCGCAAGGAAACCATACACTGGAGAGAGTCCACCCAAACAAGGAATACTCCATTGTTTTGAACCTTTTCTAAACTTTTTAGTTTTTTATTTTCGAGTTGTCATTTGGTTTTTGCTTTCTGTTTTTATTTGTTTGTTTCATTGTTTTTTTTGTGTGGTAATTCTTTTTGTTTTGTGTGTTTGATTTCCTGTTTTTTTCTTTGAGTCTCTTTTCACATTTTCTTTCTTTAAGATTACTTTCCTTTGACTAACACCTTTGCTCTTTTCTTTTGTCTCTTTATTGTCTATCATTTTAATCTCATTCTTTGTATAGATTCTACTCTTCTCCACCTTTCCACTTTCCTGAAACTAAACCAAAAACATCACCCTCCTTTCATTTTACTCTATTCTCTTCACTACCCCTAACTTACCCTCCTAAATTTACTTCCTGGAACTCCTGACTCCAATGACCACTGGTTGTTGGATAGAGGGTATCCCTGTTCAATCCGAGTGAATAAAAGGGGTTCATAGAGAAATCCCACCAGTTCCAAAAGAAGTAAATATAAGAAAAAAATGCTCATAGGGTTATAACAGTAAATAAGTAACTACTGAATACAGGGCTTGTTATATTAAAATTGTATTCTTTGGTGACAACAAATCTGATTTTATAGACAAAACAGAGAGAGAAGGTATTTGTATATAATTGTGAACTTCTAAGATTTACACAACAGTGCTTGGTAAGGTCTGCTTTGGGTCTTAAATGGTGCTCATAGGTGCTTATAGATTGCATTTTCCAATGAAAATGGGCAGAAGAAGCACAAGAAAGATGGAAAGCCAGGGAATCTCACCTCCCACGCAAAACAAGCAGGAAGCAGAGCAGACAATCAAAGGCCTAGAAGAAAACCCTCAAAATGCTCTACATACTCTACTAAAAAATTTTAAATGAAAAGTGTCAATCAATATATCAATGCATCCATAAAGTAATAGGGGATTTCAGGGCCTCCACAAATAGATAAATGAAATTCAGGAGTCCAATGAAAAGATAGCTACCCAGCTAAAAAAGTTGAGAGACAGCACTCAGAACCAAATTAAGGATGTAAAGAAATTCATACAGGACCTGGGATAAAATTATAGCAAAGACATGGAATCCATGAAGAAAGACCAGTCAGAAGGAAAAGAGATTCAAAATCAAGCAGCTAGCCTACAGTCCAGACTAGATGAAGCAGATGATCAAGTCTCAGAAACTGAAGATTCCCTAGAATCTATGGAGAGAAAAAAAATACAAAACCAATTTAATTGTCAAAACAGATCACTCCAGGAGCTCGAAGATAAAACAGGAAGCCCAACTTAAGGCAAATAGGTATCGAGGAAAACCTAAAGAAAGAGGTCAATGGAATAGGCAACCTAGTTAATAGAAAATTATCTGAGAACTTTCAAAATATCCAGAAGGATGGGCTTATGCAGATACAAGACACTTTTCAAAACCCAAACAGATCAGACCAATATACGACGTTCCACCAACACATTGTGATCAAAAAAGGATCAATAGAGTCCAAGTAAAGAATCCTTAAAGGTGTTAGGGAGAAGAAAATAATCACATGTAAAGGAAAACCAATCAGAATTATCCGACTTCTCAGCAGAGACCATGAAAGCAAGGAGAGCCTGGAATGAGGTATGCTGAAACCTAAATAAAAATAACTATCAACCAAGAATACTGTACCCAGCTAAACTCTCATTCACAGAAAAGGTCAAATAAAAGTCTTCCACAGAAAGGAAAAACTGAAACAATATATCTCCACCAAACCAGCTTTACAAAAATACTCAAAGATGTACTATATAAAGAAAATAATCAAGATCACAATAGAGACAGAGAAATGAATCCTAAATAGAAAACCAGAATACTAGGTCAAGAATTGGGAAGAGACAGCTTTTAACAAAATAGCTATAATGAAAGGATCAAACAATCATCTCTCAATCCTAACTCTCAATATTAATGTAGTTAATTCTCCAACTAAATGATATATGCTCATAAGTTGGATCAAAAATAAAGATCCATCTTTCTGCTGCCTCCAAGAGACACATCTATCCAGCAAAAGCAAACATCTTCTAAAAGAGAAAAGCTGGAATAAAATGTACCAAGCAAATTGCCCCCATAAGCAGGCTGGTGTTACTATTCTAAGAATCAGATAAAATTGACTTCAAACTAAAAACAGTAAGAAGAGACAAAGAAGGTTACTACATACTAATAAATGGATCTCCCCTACATAACCAACATAAATATCTACACTCCAAATACAGGAGCAACCAACTTCACCAAACACACACTACTGACTCTAAATACTCTCATAGACCCAAAGACATTGATAGTTGGAGACTTTAACACTCCACTGTCACCTTTGAAGAGATCAACACACCAAAAACTGAACAAAGCAAACACAGAACTAACCAACTGCATAGACCAACTAGACTTAACCAACATCTACAGAATATTCCATCCAGCAACACCAGTATACACATTCTTTTCAACAGCACATGGAACATTCTCCAAAATAGATCATATCTTAGGGCAAAAAGAAAATCTGTACAATTTCAGAAGTATTGAAATCATTCCCTGCACTCTCTCAGACCACAGTGGAAGAAAATTAGAGCTCAACTCACACAACCACTGCAGAAAATCCTGCAATTCATGGACACTAAACAACACATTGTTGAACCATTTTTGGGACATTGAAGAAATTGGAATGAAATTCAAATGTGTATGGAAATAAACCAATCTGAGCACACAAAATACTAGCTATTTGGGACACAGCAAAGGCAGTACTCAGAAGAAAATTTATATCTCTGATTGCCTACATCAGCAAATTGGAGAAACAGCAATTCAGCAACTTAGAGAAGTACCTTAAGCTCCTTGAAAGAGAGAACAACGAGCCAATCCCCAAGGCAATAGATGGAAGCAAATAATTAAAAACAAATCAGAATTAAATGACTTAGAGTAAAAAAAAATCGAAAGAATCAACAATACTAAGATTTGGTTCTTTGAAAAAATTAACAAGATAGACAGACCCCTAGCAAATATGATAAAAAAAAAAAAAGGCAGCACACCCACATAGACAAGATCAGAGATGAAACAGGTAACATCACCACAGAAACAACCAAAATTCAGAAAACAGTAAGTGACTACTTTGCAAACCTTTATGCCAACAAATTTGAAAAACATTCGAACGATTTCCTAGCAAAAATTGATATCCACAAACTCAACTATGAAAACTTAAATCTTCTAAACAGACCCGTACCCAGCACTGAAATAGAAACAGCAATATGAGGTCTCCCATCCAAGAAAAGCCCAGGTCCAGAGAGATTCATAGCAGAATTCTACAAGGCCTTCAAAACAGAACTCACACTAATATATCTCAAACTCTTCAATGAAATTGAAAGAGAAAGTTCACTACCAAACACATTCTATGATGTCAGTATAACACTCATCCCCAAACCAGGCAGGGACTCATCAAGGAAAGAGAACTATAGACCGAGTTCCCTGATGAATATTGATGCAAAATTCTCAACAAAATTCTGGCTAATCGACTTCAACAGGTCTCAAAAAATCATACACCAGGATCACACTGGATTCATCCCAGAGATGCAAAGTTGGTTCCATATATGCAACTCAATTAATGTAACCCATCACATCACCCACAGCAATGTAAAGAATCACACGGCAGGTAAGCATGCAGGGAGGCATTCTTAATAATGTATACAACATGCCCCCAAATCCTTTTTACAATGTGCTTAAGGGCAGCCAGTTTGGTTGAGAAAATAATGTCCATAATGACACAATATTAGCTATGTATTTTTGGAAGTTTTACATGTCAAAGTCATAAAAATTCATTGATAAGTTTTGCTATTTGTCTTCTCAATAGACAACATATTAGAAACGAGTCAGGTACTATGGGTTAGGCAGGCAGGCAGGAAAGAAGGAATGCATGTTTAATATTGAACAAAACATGTCCCCAATTCCTTTCTGTATTGTGCTTAAGGCAAACCAGATTGTTTGAGCAAACAATGTCCCTAATGACTTAATAGTAGCTACGTTTTGTTGTAAGTTTCTTCAAGTATAGGTTATAAAAAATTTCAATGAAAGTTTTGCTATTTGTCTGCACAATAGACAACATTGTAGAAACGCAAATCAATATTCAGGCACTAGAAGATAGGCAAGCAAGCAGGCAGTCATACACGCAGGCAGGCAGACAGGCATTTTTAATAATGTATTAAACATGCCCCAAAATCCACTATACATTTTGCTTTAGGGCAGCCAAGTTGGTTGAGCAATTAATGTCCACAATGACATAATAGTATCTATGTTTTGCAAGTTTTTTCAAGTCTAAGTTATAAAAAACTTCAATGAAAGGTTTGCTATTTAGATGCTCTATAGACAACATCATAGAAACTCAACCCAATATTCAGGCACTAGATGATAGACAGACAAGCAGGCACGCACGCAGGCAGGCAGACAGGCAGGCAGACATTTTAAATAAGTATCAAACATGCCCCCAAAATATTAAACATTGTGCTTTAGGGCCGCCAGATTGGTTGCTCAAATAATGTCCATAATTTCATAAGAGTAGCTTTGCTTTGTTGTTAGGATTTTCAATTCGAATTATAAAAATTCCAGGATAGCTTTGCTATTTGCCTGCTCAATATACCACATTATATAAAATCAAAAATATATTCAAGCACTAGGGGTTAGGCAGGCAGGCAAGGAGGCTGGTAGTCACTCAGGCAGGCAGGCATTTTAATAATGTATACAACCTGCCCCTTAATCCTTTATACATTGTTCTAAAGGGCACCCAGATTGGCTGAGGAAATAATGTCCATATGACATAATAGTAGCTTTCTTTTTTTTTGTATGTTAATCAAGTCTAAGTTATAAAAATTCCATGAATGTTTTGCTATTTGCCTCCTCAATAGACAGCATCAAAGAAACTCTCGTCAATATTCAGGCACTAGGGATTAGGCAGGCAGGAATGCAGGTAGGCAGGCATTTTAATAGTGTATAAAACCTGCCCTAAAATCCTTTACACATTGTTCTTAAGGGTAGCCTGTTTGGCTGAGGAAATAATGTCTATAATTACAGAATAGTAGCTATGATTTTTTGTAAGTTTTTCAGGTCTAAGATAAAAATTCCATGAAAGTTTTGCTATTTGACTGCTCAGTAGACAACATCGTGTAAACTCAAGTCAATATTCACCCACTAGTGGTTAGGAAGGCAGGCCGACAGATAAGCATGTGAGCAGGCAGATATGCAGGCAGGCATTTTTAATAATGTACACAATATTGCCCAAATCCTTTATACATTGTGCTTAAGGGCAGCCAGATTCATTGAGAAAATAATGCCCATACTGAAATAATAGTAGCTTTGTTTTGTTGTAAGTTTTGGCAAGTGAAAGTTAGGAAAATTACATGTAAGTTTTGTTATCTGCCGGCTCAATAGACAAAATCACAGAAACTCAAGTCCATATTCAGGTACTAGTTTTAAGGAGGGCAAGCAGGTAGGCAGGCAGGTAGGCAAGCACGCAGGCAGGCATTTTAATAATGTATACAACATGCCCTCAAATCCTTTATACATTATGCTTAAGCGCAGCCAAATTGGCTGAGCAAATAATGTCCATAATGATAGAATAGTAGCTATGTTTTGTTCTAACTTGTTACAGGTCTAAATTACAAACATTCCATGAAAGTTTTGTTATTTTCCTGCTCAATAGACAACATCATAGAAACTCAAGTCAATATTCAGGCCCTAGAGGTTAGGCTGGCAGGCAAGCAGGAAGGCAGGCAGATAGGCAGGAAGATAGATTTAATAATGTATACAACATGCGCCCAAATCCTCTATATATTGTGCTTAAGGGCAGCCAGATTGGGTGAGCAAATAATGTTCATAATGATATAATAGTAGCTATGTTTTGTTGTATGTTTTTTTCAAGTATAAGTTATAAAATGTCTCCTCAATGGACAACATCATAGAAACTCAAGTCAATATTCAGGGCCTAGGGGTTAGGCAGGCATGCAGGCAGGAGGCAGGCACTTTTAATAATGTATACAACATGCCCTCAAATCCTTTACACATTGTCCTTAAAGGTAGCCAGTTTGGCTGAGCAAATAATATCCATAATGACAGAATAGTAGCTATGTTTTGTTGTGAGTTTTTCAGGTCAAAGTTATAAAAATTTCAAGAACATTTTGCTATTTGACTGCTCAGCAGATAACATCATGGAAACTCAAGTCAATATTCATGCACTATGGGTTAGGAAAGCA
The DNA here is from genome assembly GCF_023159225.1 of Perognathus longimembris pacificus. Classification (NCBI taxonomy): domain Eukaryota; kingdom Metazoa; phylum Chordata; class Mammalia; order Rodentia; family Heteromyidae; genus Perognathus; species Perognathus longimembris. The sequence continues at coordinate 46,605,364 of NC_063178.1, forward strand.
AACCGGCAGACAAGCATGCAGGCAGGCAGATAGGCAGGCAGGCATTTTTAATAATGTATACAACATTGCCCAAATCCTTTATACATTGTGCTTAAGGGCAGCCATATTGATTGAGAAAATAATATATATAATGACGTAATAGTAGCTTAGTTGTGTTGTAAGTGTTTGCAAGTCCAAGTTATGAAAATTCCATGCAAGTTTGCTATTTGCCTGCTGAATAGACAACTTTGTAGAAACTCAAGCCAATATTCAGGCACTAGGGGTTAGGTAGGCAAGCAGACAGGCATTCGTATAATGTACACAACATGCCCCCAAATCATTTACACATTATTCTTCAGGGCAGCCAGATTGGTTGAGCAAATCATGCCCATTACGGCAGAATAATACCTGTGATTTGTTGGAAGTTTTTTCAACTCTAAGTAATAATAATTACATGAAAGTTTTGCTATTTGCCTGCTCAATAGACAATATCTTAGAAGCTTAAGTCAATATTCATGCACAAGGGATAAGACAGGTAGGGAGGTTGTTAGGCAGGCATTTATAATAATGTATACACCATGCCCCAAACCCTATATATATTGTGCTTAAGGGGAGCCAAATAGATTGAGCAAATAATGTTCATAAGGAGATGATAATAACTATGTTTTGTTATAACATTTTTCCAGTCAAAGTTATGAAAATTCTATGTGAGTTTTGCTATTCACTTGCTCATTAGACAGCATCATCGAAAATCACGTCAATATTCATGCACTAGTTTTAAGGAGGACAGGTTGATAGAAAGGCAGGCACGCAGGCAAGCAGGCAGTCAGGGATTTAAATAAAGTATACAACATGCCCCCAAATGCTTGATACATTGTGCTTAAGCACAAACAGATTTGTTGAGCAAATAATGTCCATAATGACATAATAGTAGCTATGTTTTGTTGTAAGTAGTGAGAACTCTAAGTTACAAACATTCCATGAAAGTTTTGCTATTTTCCTGCTCAATAGACAACTTCGTAGAAACTCAAGTCAATATTCAGACTGTAAGGGTTAGTCAGGCAGGCAGGTAATAAGGCAGGCAGACGGGCAGGCCGATAGATACAATAATGCATACAACATGCCCCCAAATCCTATGTACATTGTGCTTAAGGGCAGCCAGATTGGGTGAGCAAATAATTTCCGCAATGAAAGAATAGTAGCTGTGTTTTGTTGTACGTTTTTTTTAAGTCTAAGTGATAAAATTTCCATGAAAGTTTTGCAATTAGACTGCTCAATAGACAACATAATAGAAACTCAAGTCAATATTCATGCACTAGGGGCAAGGCAGGCAGGCAGGCAGTTAGGCAGGCATTTATAATAATATATACACTATGACCCAGCCAGATTGGTTGTTCAAATAATGTCCATAATTTCATAAGAGTAGCTATGCTTTTTTGCAAGGTTTTTCAAGTATAAGTTATAAATATTCCGTGAAAGATTTGCTAAGTGTCTCCTCAGTTGACAATGTCATAGAAACTCAAGTCAATATTCAGGCATTAGTGTCCCTAAGCTCTTCAGTTCAAGGCTAATGCACTCTACCACTTTAAGCCACAGTGCTACTTCCGATTTTCTGGTGGGTAATTGGAGGTACGAGTCTCAGGGAGTTTCCTGCCCCAGCTGGCTTTGAACCACGGCCCTCAGATCTCAGCCTCCTGAGTAGCTGGGATTACAGGCAAGAGCCACCAGTGTCTAGCTCACAAAATTATTTTTTAAAGCTCCCCCAAGTGACCTGCCGGGGCAAGGAAATACTGCTTGTATTTTGCTAGATGCAAAGCAATAAACACAACAAGACAAAAAATATTCAGGTACTAGGGGTTAGGAAGGCAGGCAGGCAGGCAGGCAAGCAGACAGGCAGGCAGGCATTTTTAACAATGGATACAAGCCCACAAATCCTTTATACATTGTGCTTAACGTTAGCCAGTTTTGTTGAGCAAATAATGTCCATAATGACATAATCATTGTTATGTTTTGTTCTATAATTTTTCAAGTCGAGTTTATAAAATTTCCATGAAATTTTCGCTATTTACCTCCTCAAAGGACAACATCGTAGAAACTTGAGTCACTATTCAGGCACTAGGAGTTAGCCAGGCAGGCAGGCCAGAAGGCACACGTGTTTAATATTGCATCCCAAATGCCCCCCCCCCAATTGCTTTCTGTATTGAGCTTTAGGCCAGCCAGGTTGTTTGAGCAAATAATGTACCTAATGTCTTAATACTAGCTACATTTTTTGTGAGATTTTTCAAGTTTAAGTTATGAAAAATTTCCACGAAAATTTTGCTATTTATCTGCTCAGTATATAACATTGTAGAAACTCAACTCAATATTCAGGCACGCAGGTAGGCAGATAGTTTTAATAATGTATTAAACATGCCCCCGAATCTATTATATATTGTGCTTTAGGGCAGCCAGATGTTGAGAAAATATTTTCCATAATGACATAATAGTATCTATATTTTCTTGTAAATTTTTTCAAGTCTAAGTTGTAAAAATTTAATGTAAGTTTTGCTATATGCCTGCTATATAACCATAGCATGAAATGTACACCACTGATTATGTTCGTTCTTCATAGACAACATCATTGAAACTGAGGTTAATATTCAGGCACTAGGGGTTTGAAAGGCAGGCCGGCAGGCCGGCAGAAAGGCAGGTAGGCATTTTAAATAATGTGTAAAACATGCCCTCAAATCCTTTATACACTATGCTTAAGGGCACCCAGATTTGTTGAGCAAATAATGTTCATAATGACATAATAGTAGTTTTGTTTTTTTGTATGTTTCTCAATTCTGAGTTATAAAAATTCCATGAATATTTTGCTATTTGCCTGCTTAATAGACAACATCGTAGAAACTCTAGTAAATATTTTGGCACTACGGGTTAGGTAGGAAGACAGGCAAGCAGGCAGGCATTTTTAATAATGTATTCAACATGCCCCCAAATCCTTTATGAGCAGCCACATGGGTTGAGCAAATGATGTCCATAGTGACATCAAAGTAGCTATGTTTTGTTGTAAGGTTTTTCAAGTTTAAGATATAAAAATTCCATGAAAGTTTTGCTATTTGCCTGCTGAATAGACAACATTGTAGAAACTCATCAATATTCAGGGACTAGGGATAGGGAAGGCAGGCAGGCAGAAGAGTCAGGCAGGCATTTTTAATAATGTATACAACATGTTCCCAAATCTTAAATTGTGCTTATGGGCAGCCAGATTTGTTGGGCAAATAATGTCCATTTTGACATAATAGTAGCTATGTTTTGTTGTAAGTTTTTTCATGTCTAAGTTATAAAAATTTCATGATGGTTTCGCAATTTGCCTGCTCAATAGACAACAGCTTAGAAACTCAAGTCAATATTCAAGCCCTAGGGGTTATGCAGGTAAGTAGGCAGGCAGGTAGGAAAGCATTTTTAATAATTTATACAATATGGCCCCAAATCATTAAACATTGTGCTTAAGGGCAGCCAGATTGCTTGATAAATAATGTCCATATGACATAATAGAAGGTATCTAACAATTTTGTAAATTTTTTCAAGTCTAAGTTATAAAATTTCCATGAAAGTTTTGCTATTTGTCTTCTCAATGGACATAATAGAAACGCAAGTCAATATTCAGGCACAGGGGTTAGGAAGCCAGGCAGGCAGGCAGGCAGACAAGCAGGCGAGCAGGCAGGCAAGGAGGCATTTTTACTAATGTATACAACATACCCTAAAATCCTTTATACATTGTGCTTACGAGAAGCCAGTGTGGTTGAGAAAATAATGTCCTTATGACATAATAGTAGCTATGTGTTTTGCAAATATTTTCAAATTTAGGTAATAAAAATTCCATGAAAGTTTTGCTATTTGCCTTCTCAATAGACAACAATGTAGAAACGCGTGTCAATATTCAGGCACTAGGGGTTAGGCAGGCAGGCGGAAAGGCCAGAAGGCAGGCAGGCAGGTGGCAGTGAGTCATTTTTACTAATATTTTCAACATGCCCCCAAATTCTTCATAAAGTGTGCTTAAGGGCAGAACAATTGGTTGAGCAATTAATGTCTATAATGACATAAGAGTAGCTATGTTTTGTTGTAATTTTTATCAAGTCTAAGTTATAAAAATTCTATGAAAGCTTTGCTCTTTGCCTGCTCTTTAGACAACATCAAAGAAACACACGTCAATACTCAGACACGAGGTATTAGGCAGGCAGGCAGGCATGCTGGCAGGTATTTTTAATAATATGTACAACATGCCACCAAATCCTCAGGCATTGTGCATAAGGTAGCCAATTTATTGAACAAATATTGTCCATAAAGATATAATAGGAGCTAAGTTTTGTTGTAAATTTTTTCAAGTATAAGTTGTAAAATTCCATGGCAGTATTGCAATTTGCCTGTTCAGTAGACAACATCGTAGGAACTCATGTCAATATTTAGGCATTAGGGATTAGGAAGGCAGGCAGACAGGAAGTCACGCATGCAGGCCGATGGCAGACATTTTACATAATGTATACAACATGCCCCCAAATCCTTTATACATTGTGCTTATGGGCACCCAGACTTGTTGAGCAAATAATGTCTATAATAACATAATATTAGCTATGTTTTGTTGTAAGTTTTATCAAGTCTAAGTTTACAAAAATTCTCTTGAAGTTTTGCTATTTGCCTGTTCAACAGAAAACATCATAGAAATTCAAGTCATTATTCAGGCACCAATGGTTACACAGCCAGGCAGGAACTAGAGCAGGCAGGCCAGCAGGCAGGCATTTTTAATAATATATATAATCGATGCCCCCAAATCCTTTATATATTGTGCTTAAGGGCAGCTAAATTGGTTGAGCAAATAAAATCCATAATAAAATAATATTAACTATGTTTTGTTGTAATTTTTTCAACTCTAAGTTATAAAAATTCCAGGAATGTCTTACTATTTCCCTGCTGAATATACAACATCGCAAAAACGCAAGTCAATATTCAAGCACTAGGGGTTAGGCAGGCAGGCAGGCAGGCATCTTTAATAATGAATACAACATGCCACAAATTCTTTATATGTTGTGCTTAAGGTCATCTGGATTGGTTGAGCCAATAAAGTCCATAATGACACAATAGTAGCTATGTTTGTTGTACATTTTTTCAGGTGTTATAAAATTTAAGGAAAGTTTGGCTATTTGCCTGCTCAATAGAAAGCATTGTAAAAACTCAAGTCAATATTCCTGTTCTAGGGTTTAGGCAGGTAGGCAGGCAGGAAGGCCGGCCCTCATGCATTTTAATACTGTATACAACAAGGCCCCTTAATCCTTTATACGTTGTGATTAGCTGCAGCCAGATTGGTTGAGCAAATAATATCCAAAATAACATAAAAGTACTATGTTTTGTTGTAAATTCTATCAACTCTAAGTTATAAAAATTCTATGAAAGTTTTGCTATCTGCCTGCTCAATAGACAACATCATACATACTGAAGTCTATATTCAGGCACTAAGGTTTAGGAAGGCAGGCATGTAGGATGGCAAGCAGGCAGAAAGGCAGGCAGACATTTTTAATAATGTAGCAACATGCCCCCACATCCTTTATACATTCTGCTTAAGGGCACCTAGATTGGTTAATCAAAATATTTCCATAATTACATAATAGTAGCTATGTTTTATTGTAAATTTTATCAAGTCTAAGATATAAACATCTATGAAAGCTTTGCTATTTGCCTGCACTTGAGACAATATCGAAGAAACTCATGTCAATATTCAGACACTAGGGGTCAGGATGGTAGGCAGGGAGGCAGGCAGTAATGCAGGCAAGCCCACAGGCATTTTTAATAATGTATACAACAAATCCTTTATAAATTGTGCTTACAGGAAGCCATATTGGTTGAGCAAATAATGTCCATAATGACATAATAGTAGACATGTTTTGTTGTAAATTTTTTCAAGATTAATTTATAAAAACTACATGAAAATTTATTTCCTTGCTCAATAGACTAGATCGTAGAAACTCAAGTCAACTGTCAGGCATTGGGGGTTAGGAAGGCATGGAGGCAGGCAGGCAGGCAGGCAGGCAGGCATTTTTAATAATGTATAAGAGATGCCCCCAATCATTATACATTAGGCTAAAGGGCAGCCACATTGGTTGAGCAAATCATGTCCATAAAGATATTATGACATTACAGCGGCTACATTTTGTTGTAAATTTTTTTCAAGTCTAAGTTAAAATTTCTATGGAAGTTTTCCTATTTTCCTGCTCAATAGAAAACATCATAGAAAACTCAAGTCAATATTCAGGCAATATAGGTATGGCAGGCAGGCAGGCAGGCAGGTAGTGGGGCAGGCAAGCCCACAGGGCAGGCATTTTTATTAAAGGATACAACATTCCCCCAAATCCTTTATACATTGTGCTTAAGGACAGCCAGATTGGGTGAGCAAATAATGTCCATAATGACATGATAGTAGCTATGTTTTGTTGTTTTTTTTTCAATTGTAAGTTATAAAAATTCCATCAACATTTTTCAATTTGCCTGATCAATACACAACATGGTAGAAACTCAAGTCAATATTCAGGCACTAGGGATGAGGAAGGCACATAGGCAGGCAGGCAGGCACGTTTTTATTAATTTTTTTTATTTGTTTATTAATTGAACACAATTTTTTTACAAGGTGTTGTGCAAAAAGGGTACAGTTACATAGTAGGGCAGTGTGTACATTTCTTGTGCTATCTTACGTCCTGTTTTACTATCCCTTCTCTAGGTCAGGTAGACATATATACAATATACAATGTATCAAGAACGTATACAGTATTCACAGACTTGGTCTCTACTGTCTCTCCGTCTCCCTTTGTTAACAGTCATATATCAGGGAGATCATGCCCCTTTGTTTTCTGTGTTCTAGGCTTGTCTTGCTCAACATTATTTGTTCGAGTTGTGACCATTTCCCTGCAAATAACAATATTTCACCATTTCTAATCGCTATGTAGTATTCCATTGTGTATAAGTACCATATCTTATGGATCCATTCATCTGTGGAGGGGCATCTGGGTTGTTTCCATATTTTGGCTATTGTGAATTGTGCCATGATAAACATGGAAGAACAAATGTCTTTTTGATATCTTGGGTTTTGCTGTTTAGGATAGATGCCTAGGAGTGGTATGGCTGGGTCATAGGGTAGGTCTATATTGAGTTTTTGAGAAACCTCCATACTGGTCTCCAAAGTGGTTGTACTAAATTGCACTCCCACCAACAATGGAGAAGGGTTCTTCTTTCCCTGCACCCCCTCCAGCATTTGTTGTTGCCTGAGTTCAGAGTATAGGCCATTCTAACTGAGGTGAGGTGGTATCTCAGGGTTGTTTTTATTTGCATTTCCTTTACTACCAGGGATGTTGAGCATTTCCTCATGTGTTTCTTTGCCATTTTTATATCTTCTCTTGTGAAGTCTCTCTTTAGCTCTTTTGCCCATTTCCTAATAGGTTTATTGGGCTTGGAGGGGCTTAGTTTTCTGAGTTCTCTGTAGATGACAGATTTCAGGCCTTTGTCTGTTGCTGTGCTGGTAAATATCCTTTCCCTTATCGTTGGCTGTCTTTCTATTTTGGTGGCTATGTCCTTAGCTGTGCAGAAACTTTTTAATTTATAGTAGTCCCATTTGTCGAGTCTTTCCCCTATTTGTTGTGCCCCTGGGACTCTATTCAGGAAGTTCCGTCCTGTGCCTAAAAGTTCTAGCGTCTTTCCTACTCTGTCCTTCAGTAGTTTCAAGGATTCAGGTCTGATATTGATGTCCTTGATCCATTTTGAGTTGATTTTGGTGCATGGTGATAGTCTTTGGTCTACTTTGAGTTTTCTGCATATGGCTGCCCAGTTCTCCCAGCACCAGTAGTTGCAGAGGCTATGTTTATTCCATTGTATGTCTTTAGCTCCTTTGTCGAATATCAGTTGGCTGTAAGAGTGTGGTCTTATTTCTGGGTCTTCAATTCTATTCCATTGGTCTTCCAATCTGTTTTTATACCAATACCATGCTGTTTTTGTTATGATGGCCTTGTAGTAGAGCTTGAAGTCTGGTATTGTACCTCCTGCACTGCTTTTTTTTTTTTTTGCCTAGAATTGCTTTGGCTATTCTAGGTTTTTTGGCTGTTCCATATGAATTTATGGATTGGTTTCTCTATTTCAGTGAAGAATGTGGCTGGGATTTTGATCGGTATTGCATTGAATTTGTATAACAATTTGGGAAACATGGCCATTTTCACTATATTGATTCTGCCTACCCATGAGCATGGGAGGTCTTTCCATCTCCTTGTGTCTTCTTTTATTTCCCTTATTAGATTTTTGTAGTTTTCAGTAAATAGGTCCATCACGTCCTTGGTTAAGTTGATCCCTAGGTACTTTATTCTTTTTTTTGGCTACTGTAAATGGAATTGTTCCCATAATTTCCTTTTCTGTTTGTATATTGCTGGTGTACAGAAAAGCTGCTGACTTTTGTAGATTGATTTTGTATCCTGCTACTTTGCCAAATTGGTTTATTAGGTGTAGGAGTTTGGGTACTGAGTTTTTTGGTTCCTTCAGATATAAGATCATGTCGTCTGCGAATAGGGATAGCTTGATTTCTTCCTTGCCGATGTGGATCCCTTTGATGTCTTCCTCTTGCCTTATTGCTATGGCTAGGGATTCCAGCACTATGTTGAACAGAAGTGGGGAAAGTGGGCATCCTTGTCTTGTTCCTGAGTTTAGGGGGAATGATTTAAGTTTCTCTCCATTTAATATGATATTAGCAGTTGGTCTGTTGTATATGGCTTTTATTGTTTTGAGGAATGTTCCATATATTCCTGTTCTCTCCAAAGCTTTTAATAGGTATGGATGTTGTATTTTGTCAAAGGGTTTTTGGGCATCAACTGAGATAACAATGTAATTCTTAATTTTAGATCTGTTTATGTGGTGAATTACGTTGATTGATTTATGGATGTTGAACCATCCTTGTGACTGTGGGATGAAGCCTACTTAGTCATGATGTATGATTTTTTTTCGTCAGTTTCTGGATCCTGTTAGCTAATATTTTATTGAGGAGTTTGCGTCTGTGTTCATTAGTGATATTGGTCTGTAGTTCTCTTTTTTTGTTGGGTCTTTGCCTGGTTTGGGAATGAGTATGATATTAGCTTCGTAGAATGAGTTTGGGATTTCTCCCTCTGTTTCTATTTCGTGGAAGAGTTTGAGGAGTATCAGTATTAGCTCCTCACTAAAGGTTTTGTAGAATTCGATGGTGAATCCATCTGGGCCTGGGCTTTTCTTTGTAGGGAGGTTCTTGATTACCTCCTGTATCTCACTGTAAGTTATTTGTTTATTTAGTTGATTTATTTCTTCTTGGTTCAGTTTGGGCAGTTTGTACTTCTCTAAGAATTGATCCATTTCTGTAAAATTATTGTTTTTGCTGAGTAGAGGTTTTGGAAATAGCTCCTTAAGATTGTTTGAATATCGTGTGTACTTGTAATTTTTCTGGTGTACTCCTTGATTTTACGTATATGAGTCTCTACTCTTCTTTTTTTTGTCAGTCTTGCAAGAGGTCTGTCAATTTTGTTTATTTTCTCAAAGAACCAGCTTTTAGTCTTATTTATTTGTTGAATGGTCTTTCTATTTTCAATCAGATTTATCTCTTCTTTAATCTTCGTGATCTCTCCCCTCCTAGTCGTTTTAGATTCTGTCATTTCTTGTTTCTCAAGTTGTTTTAGTTTCATCGTGAGTGTATTCACCTGCTCTGCTTCCATTCTTTTAACGTGGGTGCTGAGTGCAATGAGCTTGCCCCTCAGTACTGCCTTAGCTGTGTCCCCTAGGTTTCTTTGTGATGTGTTTTCTTTGTCATCGTAGCTTATGAATTCGTTGATTTCATCTTTAATTTGGTCTGTGGCCCAAGTGTTGGATATTAGCATGGCGTTTAGCCTCCAAGAGTGTGTATAGCCTCTGTGGTATCCTTTGTTGTTGAGGGTTACCTTTAATCCACTGTGATCAGATATAATACATGGGATGACGTCAATACTTTTGTATTTGCTGAGGTTCTTTGTGTGGGCTATGACGTGGTCTATTTTGGAATATGATCCATAGGCTGCTGAAAAGAAGGTGTATTGGGTCTCTGTAGGGTGGAAGGTTCTATATAGGTCTGTTAGATCCATTTGGGAAATTGTGTTATTTAGGTCCTCAGCTCCCTTACTAATACTCTGGGTGTTGGATCTGTCTCTCGGAGAGAGAGGGGTATTAAAGTCACCCACTATGATTGTGTTTGCGTCTATCTTGTTCTGTAATTCTGTGACAATTTGCTTGACATATGTAGGGCCTCTTTTGTTTGGTGAGTATACATTCATCACTGTGATGTCTTGATTCTGGATTTTTCCTTGTATTAATATGTAGTGTCCTTTGTCTTTTTGAGTTGACTTTAATGAGAAGTCCAGCTTGTCTGAGATCAGAATGGCTACACCTGCCATTTTGGTGGGTGCATTTGCTTGGTAGATCTTGTTCCATGCTTTCATTCGAAGCCTGTTTTTGTCCCTTGCTGTAAGGTGGGTCTCTTGTAGACAGCAGATGTCAACGTTTTGTTTGCAAATCCATTCTGCCAGTCTGCTCCTCTTTATTGGGGAGCTTAAACCATTTATATTTAAATAGATCAAGGATAAGGGTGTTTTTTTCTCCTTCCATTTTCTTGTTGGGCTGTTTTTTCCTCTTTTTTTTTTCTTGTCTTTAGTGAGCTGTTCTTTCTGTTGGACTTTGGCTATTGAAGTTTCTTTCTGATTCTGTCTGTGTGTCTTTTACGATCTCTGTTGGGTGGGGCTCCCCTCTTAGAAATTGCTGTAGGGCTGTTTTTTTATTCACAAACTCCTTTAGCTCTTCTTTGGTGTGGAAAGATCTGGTTTTCCCTTCGAATGTGAACTCTAATTTCGCTGGATATTTGATCCGAGGTTGCAAATTGTTAGCCTGAAGTACTTGGATGGTGTTCTTCCACTCACTTCGAGCTTGGTAAGTTTGTGTGGATAATTCAGATGTTATTTGAATCCTCCTCCCATTGTAGAAAGTTTCCTTCTTCGCTTTGGCTGAATTCAAAATTTGCTCTTTAATCTTGAGGTCTGTAGTCTTGAATATTATGTGCCTTGGGGTGGCTTTCCTGAGGTCTGGCCCAGGCAGGCATTTTTAATAGTGTATAAATGTGCTCCCAAATCCTTTATACGTTATGCTTAAGGGCAACCAGATTGGTTGAGAAAATAGTGTACACAATAGCATCACAGTACCTATGTGTGTTGTGAATTTTTTCAATCCTAAGTTTTAAAATTTCCATGAAATTTTGCTATTTGCTTGAACTTTAGACAACATAGTAGAAACTCAAGTCAATATTCAGGCATTGGGGGTTAGGAAGGTAGACAAGCAGGAAAGCAGGCAGGCAGGTAGGTGGGCAGTTATTTTTAATAATGCATACAAAATGCCCCCCCCAAACTTTATATATTGTGCTTAAAGGCAGCCAGATTGGTTGTGCAAATGATGTCCACAATGAAATAATAGTAGCTATGTTTTACTGTAAAAATGTTCAACTCTAAATTATAAAAAATCCATGAAAGTTTTGCTATTTGCCTGCTCAGTAGACAACATCGTAGAAACTCAAGTCAATATTCAGGCACTGGAGTTAGGAAGGCAGGTAGGCAGGCAAGCAGGACTTAGCAGGAAGGCACTTTTAATAATGTATGCAACATGCCCCCAAATCCTTTATACATTATTCTTTAGGGCAACCATAAAGGGTGAGTGAATAATGTCCATAGTGACATAAGAGTAGCTATGTTTTGTTATATATTTACTCAAGTCTTGTTATAAAAATTCTATAAAAGTTTTGCTATTTCCCTGCTCAGTAAACAACATAGGAACTCAAGTCAATATTAAGGCACTAGTGGTTAAGCAGGGCGGCATGTTGGCAAGGCAGCAGGCAGGCTGGTAGGCAGGCATTTTTAATAATGTATACAATATGCCCCCAAATCCTTTATACATTGTGCTGTAGGGAAGCCAGATTGGTGGAGCAAATAATTTCTATATTGACATAATAGTAGCTATGTTTTATTGTAAATTTTTTCAGGTCTAAGTTATAAAAATTCTATGAAAATTTTGCTATTTGCTTGCTCAATAGAAATAATCACAGAAACTCAAGTCAATATTCCAGCACTAGGTGTTAGATAAGCAGGCAGGCAGGCAGACAAGCAGACAGGCATTTTTAATGATGTGTACAACATACCCCATATCCTTTATACATTGTGCTTAAGGGCAGCCAGATTATTTGCGCAAATATTGTCTATAATGTCATAATAGTAGCTATGTTTTGTTGTAAGTAGTTACATGTCTAAGTTACAAACATTCCATGAAAGTTTGCTATTTGCCTGCTCAATAGACAACATCATAGATACTCAAGCCAATATTCAGAAATTAACGTGGCTAAAGAGAGGCTCAGAAGGAGTAGCTAAGGTCTCTCTTACAACATGCACAGATACCATGATAGAGCACGGTCATACCATTGCCCCCGATGAAGCTGGGTGTTGGGTGCTGGGTGCTTGTGGCTTGCACCTGTCATCTACGCAGGAGGCTAACATCTGAGGATCACAGTTCAGTCCTCCAAAAAAGTAAAGTCCATGAGACTCTTGTCTCCAATGAACCACCAGAAAAGTGCAACTGTGGCTCCTAGTGGTAGAGGGCTAACCTTAAGCAAAAAGCATAGGGACAGTGTCCAGGCGGCAAGTTCAAGCCCCAGGACTGACAGAAAGAAAAATGAAGCTAGTCTTCCCAACCAACACTCCTGAGATGGATTTCTGAGACCTAAAACCCATTCAATAAGAAATGCATTCACCCCCACTTTCTCTCTTCACAAGTCTACCCTCCTCCCTTAGCCACACCTCATCTCCTGTAGGTACTTATTTCCTGCTAATTATTTTGTTGGGCTTTGACTTTGTCTTTCTAATGAGTTATATTTTTTGAGCTTTCCATAGAGTCTATTGCAATTCATTTGTAACTATTTGCTTACCACCCCGTGTGTTCACTTGCAGATTTATAGGCACATGTTTTGCTACCACAAACCAAGGAAACCATGCAAACTTTGTGTGGTCAGAATTCATTGCATATAATACAACATGTAGGGGGAGAAAAGAGGGGTAGGTTGAAGAGGGGGGAGGTTTGCAAATATTCTGGAGACGACACAGATCAAGATGCACTGTGTAGGGCTGGGGATATAGCCTAGTGGCAAGAGTGCCTGCCTCGGATACACGAGGCCCTAGGTTCGATTCCCCAGCACCACATATACAGAAAACGGCCAGAAGCCGCGCTGTGGCTCAAGTGGCAGAGTGCTAGCCTTGAGCGGGAAGAAGCCAGGGACAGTGCTCAGGCCCTGAGTCCAAGGCCCAGGACTGGCCAAAAAAAAAAAAAAAAAAAAAAAAAAAAAAAAAAAAAAAAAAAAAAAAAGATGCACTGTGTACACACACTTCCTTGTTAGATAGCCAAAAAAGAAAAATCTAATATGTATCCTACAAAATTAAGAAAATGGAGGGAAGGGGGTGGTGTGGGAGGGGTGGGTGGGAAGGTTGAAAAGGGTGACATGGATCGAAGTTCATGGTATTCATAAACTGCTTTGTAGAATTGCAAAGCCTTTGGGCAACTATTTAAAGATAATGTAAGTATTAAAAAGAAGAAAAGAAGGAAGAAAGGAAGAAGAAAATGGTTTTAAGTGTAACAACCCTGTTGTAAGCATCCTGAAACTGTCTGTGGCTCTCCACTGCCTCCTAGTGACCGCTGGCTCCAAATGAATGGAGCTGTGGTTTCTTCAGAGCTTTTTCATAGGCTTTCAGCCCTGTCAATGCATTTAGCAATATTGAGTCCCGCACCCCCACCCCTCAAAAAAAAAAAGTGACAGAGACTACAACTCTGACCAGGAGGACACTAATTCGTATATTCCAGGGTCAGGTTGTCACGAAGCCTATGAGATTTGTAAAATAAATATGGCCCAGTTGCTAGCTCAGCTCCATTCCAAGGCCCCCCCATGGGTTCCCCCAAATTATTTCTGCTCTCCCCAAGATATGTGCCTCAAGGAACTTTAGACATCCATTCAAAAATATGTACAGACATTCTTTTCATCCAGGAGTTGCAATGCCTGTACATATTTCACTTCAGGAAATCCCTGGAGAAAGATGATGAGCTCAAGAACATCGATTGTGGTGTTTTGTGTTTTGTTTTAAAATAGAAAAACAGACATGGTGGAATGAATCCCTTTTCCAACAAAAAGGAAATCATTTCATGATTTTAGGATAATTCTGTCTAAAAGAGTGATTCAAATCCATAAAATAATGAAGTGCTTAATCATATGAGAAAAATATCCCAGTTAGGCAGTGAATAGAAAAAATCAATTTGCCTAACAACATTTCATATAATACAGTGTATATGAGTGTATACAAGTGTGTGATAGTAGACATATTGGTATTATTTATTCCACTGAGTGATCACATGACATGTATTTGTTTATTTTTGTGCTGTTGCTGGGGCTTGACCTCAGGGACTGGGTGTTGTCACTTAGCTTCTACACTTAAGGCTTGTCCTCTACCACTTAAGCCACAGCTCTACTTCTGGCTTTTTGCTGGTTGACTGGCAAGAAGAGTCTCACAGGCTTTCCTGCCTAGGCAGGAAATTCATGATCCTCAGATCTCAGCTTCCTGAGTAATTAGGATGACAGGTGTGAGCCACCATGGGCACCAGCTTATTTTTACTTGCAAGCTTGTCTGTGTGTTCATGTGTATGTCTGTGTGTGTGTGTTTCTTCTGTCTTTCCAGTGTTGCCACACCGATAACATAATCCAATGGAATGTAGATGCATATTGTTAAAGATCATCTGCCTGAGTTTCTGGGCAATTTAGCAGAGGGCATTGGAAGGCTGTAGAAAGGGAAGGAGACCGGAGGCCTCAAGCCATGGCTCCTGTGACAGACCAGGCTGGACATACTGGACATCGCCTGAGGTAGAATGGCCTGCCACGTGCCTGAATGGTGTATGGTCTGTCTTGCTATGGTCGTGGACCAATCGGGTCATCTGACTTCACTTCCTTTGAGGTTAGGTTGTCCCCAGAGGCTCCTGGGTCTTATTGTGTGCCCTGAGTGAGCACCCTAGAGGGAGCACGGTCCCCACTCTACAGAACTGGCAAACCACCAGGATTAGGTACTAGGGAGAATGGGGACCACCAATGTTTAGAGTTCCCTCCTCTCCTCCATATGGAGAATCTATTTCACTGCTGTTTTCTGGTGGTTCATTGGAGAAAAGAGTCTCACGGACTTTCTTACCCAGGCTGGCTTTGAACATCAGTCCTTAGATCTCAGACATATGAATAGCTAGGATCACAGAAACAAGACAACAGTAATTCTGTCTCTGAGGGTACTTTGTTTGGTCTTGTTTTGTGTTGTTCAATGCTAGTGCTCTACGACTTCAGCCACAGCTCCACTTACAGTTTCTTGGTGACTCTTTGAAGAGAAGAGTCTCACAGACTTTCCTGCCTAAGCTGGCTTCAAAGTCCAGCTATGGGATGTAAAGAGTATATCACACAAAAAATAAGTGAACATAGTAGACAGGTTCTTGGGCCATACAAGCTGCACTTGAGGAAAAAGAACCGATACATTAAGTATCGACATGATAAAGACTCTGGGATCAAAATTTTGGCGCCATGGCTCAAGGAGGCTTGAGCATACCCAGATCACAGGGAGACATGGTTGTCAACAGGAGTGCAGGAACATCACATCCTGAGGTTTGTGTTGAGTGTGGTGGAATGAGTTTCGAGTCATGTGATCTGACTCTTACTGCCTTACTGTCACTAGTTAGTGACCTGAGTTAGCAATAATAAACATATCATCACTTGTAATTGCCTCTCATGATTCTCCATGAGGCCCTGTATAACATATTTCTCTTCTTCCTTACTTAGTGTTTTCTCAACAGGTTTTTCCCCCTAAATAAATTACTCTCTGCAGAGGAGGCACGAGTGCTATTCATAGGAAGAGTTGCTTTGGAACACCAAACAGACTTTCACAATTTATTGACCACTACAATGTGTTTTTTTTTTCCAGTTATAAGTGAATTCCTTAGTAATTATTATTATAAATCAATTCCTCCATTCAGGGAACATCTGGTTTTAGAAGAAAGCCCACGAGAAACGGCTCAGTTAGGATGACAGAGGGGTACATTTAAACAGGCTATTCACTCATCTATTTAATGATCAGCCAAATAGATGGTAGCAAGTTGATTTTGTTCTGTTTAAATAAGACCAATAAGGCTATTTTATTTTTGCCATTTATTTTTCCATTTAAATCTACATGATGGAGGAGAGAGTAAAGATAAGCAAATAAGCTTGCTGAAAGATTCATAAAATTTGGATTGTCTCAGCTGCGTGGAATAGAGATTTTTTAAATTACTAATTTGCTTTATCGGTATTGTAGAGGTAATGTGCAGAGACGCTGCAATGACATGAGTCTGGTAATGAGTACATTTCCTTTTGTAGAGTGTCTTCTGTTTGCTCATTCTCTCCCAGCCCCTCTGTCTCATCTCTAACTATAAATTACATAGTTCATTTTCATCAGTGTCAAATGAGCACTTTTTCTCCATAAATTGGAGTCTGCTTCCATATGTACATTATTTTATCTATATATGAAGGGGCACTTAGGCATTGTACATTTGAGTTGCTCTCCTAAGTGTAGCCTCTTTTGGTCTCACTGGGAGTCTCTGGAGTACTGTAAAATGTTATCAGATCCCAGTGCATTTTAGATCTAACTTCTGCATTTCATAGAGAATATGCACTGTGTGTCTCTCAGAGCTTGGCTTACCTTACTTAATGATTTGTTCTAGTTCCAAAAGACACCTGCACACCCATTTTCATGGCCACACTATTCACAATAGCCAATATACTGAAACAGCCTAGAGGCCCCACAATAGATGAGTGGATCAAAAAAAAAAGTGGTACTTAATCAAAATGGAATTTTCCACAGTCATTTGGAAGGTAGAGATTGTTCTTTTTTTTTATTTTTTTTCAAATTTTTATTATCAGACTGATGTACAGAGAGGTTACAGTTTCATACATTAGGCATTGGATACATTTCTTGGACTGTTTGTTACCTTGTCCCTCATACCCCCTCCCCCCTCCCCCTTACCCTTTACCCCCCTGAGGTGTTCAGTTCACTTACACTAAACAGTTTTGCAAGTATTGCTTTTGTAGTTGTTTGTCTTTTTTTACCCTGTGTCTCTCAATTTTGGTATTCCCTTTCAATTTCCTAGTTCCAATACCAGTATACACGGTTTTCAATATACTCAGATTAGATTACAGAGATAGATTACAGAGATAGTGTAGGTACAACCATAGGATGGTGATACAAGAACATCATCCATAATAGAAGCTACAGATACACATGGGACGGTGAAAGAGATTGTTTTTTGTTTGTCCCAGTCCTGGGAAAGAACCATCTGGATGTCCTAATAAAACTTGTCTTCCATCTGTGTTAGCTTTAGCCTAGAAAAGGACCAATGTTTACCATTTAAGGGAATCCATTGTAGGCAAATATTTTTGTTGGCTTTCTTGCTCCCAACTTGAAAAGCCAAGTACTGGAGGTTTGGGTTTATGTCTAATGTGTAAGAATATAATTTTCTTTGGCTCTTGATGATGTGTCATTAATCACGTTTGTTACTAAGAATTGTCATTGTGTGTGTGTGTGTGTGTGTGTGTGTGTGTGTGTGTGTGTGTGTGTGAATGGATCCTGGGGCTTGAACTCAGGCATGGGTACTGGCCCTGAGTTTATTTATTGCTCAGGGCTAGCTGGCCCTGAGCTTATTTATTGCTCGGGGCTAGCACTCTGCCACTTGAGCCACAGGGCCACTTCCTGCTTTTTGGTGGTGAATTAGAGAAGAGTCTCATTGGGGTCTTTTCTGCTCAGGCTGTCTTTGAACCACAATCCTCAGATCTCAGCTTCCTGTAGCTAGAATTATGACCATGAGCCACCGGCATCTGGCTCCAAGATATTCTGACTTTACAAAACACTTATTCACCCTTTGCTCTTCTACAGTTAAGGGAGGAGCAGAGACACCAGGAGGGAGCAGCAGAGCTGGGACTAGAAATTGGTCTTAGAATTGGCTTAGAAATTGGAATAAACCTCAAGGAAAGATTGGGGGACAAATCACTCAGTATTGAAAACTCGAGTTCTGAGGATTAGACACTTAACAAGGTACTCTCATTGCAAGGCCTCGGGGAAACTAAGAGAAGGCAAGAAATACATTGGAACATTTCTCAGAGCCCAAGAGGCTCCCCAATGAGACCAATGGCTTCCTTACAGGGGAAGTAGAGTGAGGAGGATAGACCCAAATCTTCTCTTCACTACCTTAATTTAATGCACCTGGGAATTCATCGAATGACTGATTGAGGGCAGGTGCTTCCTCTCTCTCTAGCCAGGGATGAGAACAAATAGTAGCAGACAGGAGTTGAGGCACATGCAGGAGGTCTATATGCATATTATATGTGCATGTGTATATATACTGGACTAGCTGAGATAATACACATGAGGTACCTTTACTGGCTCTGAGATAAATCTTTATCTGTTAAAGTGTTGAGTCATTCAAAGGTAGTTCACCATGTAAAACTTTCCCTGATGGTACCATACTTTAGTCTGTTTGTGTATATATGCGTAGAGCCCTGTATTATGTGTTTTCATAGATGTTTATAATGTAGATCTAACTTCCACATATAGGAAAGGAACATGGTTCTTTCAGAGATCAATGACACAGACTCATGTCTATATTTGTATTATCTTGATTATTTCTTCTATTGTATGGCATCTGGGCTGTTTCCATTACTTGGCTGTGGTGCATCGTGCAGTGGTGAACATGGGTGTGCAAGTCTCTTTACTGTATTCTGACTTGGAATCTTGTGTTATCATTGGATGAGAGGGTAGTTCTATCTTGAGCTTTTGGAAGAATACGCCCTTCCTTCCACAGTGGTTGCACTAGTTTACACTCCTAACAACTGTTGGGGTCCATCTTTCTCGCCTTGATGGAAGGGGCTTGATGCACCTCCCCCAGCCTTGGGGAATGCGGCCCTGCTACCCCCTCTAGATTGGAATCCAGAGAAACCGGTTGGGCCACAGCCCTCCAACCTGCCAGCCAGCCGGGCGCCCACCAACCCCACCCGGGTTCGGTGCACTCAAGTGACTTTAGCCCTTGGGGGTCAGGTGGCAGCTCTTAGCGTATCGGAATCCTGGCCAACCCCCTTCCTTCGGAATCATCTCCCCTTTTCCTCCTCTCAATAAAGTTAGTTCGCTCTCAGAAGCCAACTCCGTGGTCTATGTACGCTAGCTCCCAGGAAAGGATAGCGGCCACATTACCACGTAGGTCACGCGCACGCCAGGCCAGACCGAACCCTCACGTCTCACCCTAATTTACCTGCTGGTTGGGAGTTGGGGGAGAGGACGTTACTGAGGGCAGGAAGAGAAAAGAAAGAGTCCGAGCCGGGAGGGGAGAAAAAAAACCCAACAAACAACAGTGTAATTTGGTTCATTTTTCCCACATTCTGGTCAGCATTTATTGTTTGTATGTTTGGAGATGGCCCTTCCAACTAGGGTAGGATGAAATATCAGGTTCTTTTTAGTAGTTTGTTTTAATCCTTTCTTTTCCCTTGACTGCCGGGTAGAATCTTTGTCTTTATAGTATTTAGGGTTGAGTTCAATCTGTCTTGTTTACTTTAATGAGTAAAGTCTCCCACATCATTTTTAACAAGCAGCCAGTGCAAGATTTTGTTCTTCTTTTACACCATTCTGAAAAGACAGTTTCAATAGATTAAAAAAATGACAGGGAAGCACTTAAGACTAAATTCTAAGATATTCTTTCGATCTGAGCCAGAGTCTGTTTGTATTCAGGCCATTTTGCTTTTTAATATCTATGTGAATGCATTGTCACCTCTACTGCATTCCTTGTAAAGTATGGGTATGCATGTAAGGAATACAAATTAATTCTACAGTGAATGAAATTTGAAAAAATTCCTATTAAAGGAAAACACTTTAATGCATTTGCTTAAGTTTCATTTTCTGAATAACTCCTGTGCGAGTGAGGTTCATTCATGCCGAGGCAGGGAGTTGAAGGGCAGATGTGAGCTCCCAGGAGATGACCAAATCCAACTCAACCTGCCAGTCATCGTTTGATCCTGTACCAAGACCTTTTACCTGGACAAGAGGACATCCCCTTGGGTAGGATTCTTGGCTTCTGATTTATAATACTAACAAACCAATCTGAGACACTTAGTTCCCCAGATAACTGAGGCTGAAGGACTTGAGGTTAATTACTATGCCTAGCTGTGCTTCATAGCTCAAGCTCAATTTTTTGGTTGACATCGTAACTGTCATATTATTGATTAATCTTTCATGTAACAGAGAAGCAATCTTGAATACACATTCCTGCCATCAGTTAGTAATGAAATCCGAAGGCACAGATGATAGAATAATTGTCAGCTGCATTATTTGGTAGATATGAGTAATAATAATTTTAAATGCCTGGCAAATCTAATGTGGAAATTTTTCATTTGGTGCCACCCAGAAGAATAACTGACCACCGGGCGCTGGTGGCTCAAATCTATAATCCTAGCTGAGATCTGAAGATCATGGTTCAAAGTCAGCCCAAGCAAGAAAGACCAGGACACTCATATCTCCAATTACCTACCAGAAAACAAAGAGGGAAGCTGTGGTTCAAAAGTGTTCGAGCACTAGCCTTGAGTGAAAGACCTCCTAGACAGAGCCCAGGCCCTGAGTTCAAGACCCATGGCCAAAACCCCCCCAAAAAGTATTAAAGATGTATCTTCATGATTAATAGTTTCTGTTTAGAACTTATTCAGGAAATTTCTAAATGTCCGACACTGACCATAGATTAATACGTTGACCTGTTTAAAATTCACATCTATAGCATTATAGTGCTCATGTTTTTCATTTTACAGACATGGAATCTGGGCCTCAGAGAGATGTGGGAACCTGCCTGAGGGCACATAATGAACCAGTGTCCCAGCCAGGATTTGAACCAAGGCATCTGTGCCTAAGTCCCAGTCTGCCCCGCCCCCCCCCCCCCCCCGCATCTGTATATGAAGGATGCTTCAGAATGACTTGGAGCTGGAGAAGCACATCAGGTATGTTCATCAGATCAGCTCCCAGGTGGCCATTGTATAGAAAAAGTCTGCCTGGGGCTTAGTAGGGCAGTCTCAGTCAGTGCAGAGTGTTCCAGAACCATTCCTCCATGCTGGATCTCCTGGAATTCCAGCTACATCACAGTGTTCAGGGCATTGTGAGTTCTGATTGGCTCCGCCCTCCCATTCATAATCAGTCCCGCCTCTGTTTGCTTCTGTTTCCATGGTGAGGAGGTGGCTGCATTTCCAGCCCTACCCTCTAGTTTGGGATTGGCCATGGCACTTGCCTATCACATAGCTCAGGTGGCCTCTTCCTCTTCAATCAGCAATAGTCTTCTTCTTCTTCTTCTTCTTCTTCTTCTTCTTCTTCTTCTTCTTCTTCTTCTTCTTCTTCTTCTTCTCTCCTCCTCCTTCTCCTCCTCCTCCTCCTCCTCCTCCTCCTCCTCCTCCTCCTCCTCCTCCTCCTCCTCCTCCTCCTCCTCCTCCTCGTCCTGCTCCTCCTCCTCCTTTTCCTCTTGCTACTCCTGCTCCTCCTCCTGTTCCTCCTCCTCCTCCTTCTGTGTCTCTCCATTCCTCTGTCTCTCTCCATCTCTGTCTCTTGGTCTTTCTCTCTGTCTCTCTCCCCTCCCTCCCTCCATCTCTCTCTTGCTAAGCTGAGACATTCAGCTCAATTATTAAAGGATTGACAGAACATCAGGCTGGTTGCTAGATCTTCTGCGTTTAACAAAGGAAGGAAGAAAAAAAAGAAGTGGAATTCCCCTAAGACAGTCTGGCTGTTGAGAAAATATAGAGCTAAGGATTGATCTGAGCTCCATGGAGATGGTAGATATAAAAATATTTACTTAAAAGTCATTCTTATCTATTTATGGCATGGCTTTTTAGCCTGCGGTTATTTCTTGCTCTTGAAAAAAGATGAAATGCTTTATTTTTTTCTCAAATAGTTCTCTTATTTATTTTACTGGTTTGGTCTTTCATTCATCATTCAAACTCCAGGACACACACACACACACACACACACACGCTACAATGAATTAATTTCCATGTCAGGGATATGATATAGGCCTAAACAATGATTGCTACCCTATCTGAAGGTTAAAGTTCCCAAGCTTTCACATTATTTTGAAAATTTGTTTTCAAAGTATGTCACCTATGCATGTGTTTCTAGAGTAGAGTCTGGGGTAATTATAGGCGTGATCATGTTACATATGTGAAAATGGAGCCAGGCCACTTGTGGGGGGGTGGGGTGAGAAAGAAGGGGGAGGGTGGTGGAGGGGTGACATGGATCAAGATGCATCGCACTCATACAATATGTTGAATTAACATCTCTCTGCACAACTACTTCATTATAATAACAATTTCATTATAAATTAAAAAGAAAAAGTCTGTGTCCCATAATGAGATCTAAAAGGGGGAAAACTGGATGACTTTTGATATTTGCTTGGCATAGTGTTGATCATCTTTCCTTATTTGGCCATACCAGGATTTGAACTCAGGGTTGCATCTGCTTAGCTGAAGCTCTCCCATTTGAGTTACACCTCTATCTTTTCTTTTTGCTGATTAATTGGAGATGGAGTCTCTCAAACATTTTTTTACGTAGGCTGACCTCAAACCTAGAGCCTCAGGTCTCAGCTTCCTGAGTAGCTGGGATTGTAGGCATGACCCATCAGTGCCCAGCTAGGTTCTGTTGTCTTAAACATCCCCACAATATTTAATAACACATTTGCATATATTAAAAAATAAAGAAGTCTCCAGCAAACCAGACAGAGCTGAAGAAAATGAGCATGTTTTTTAATACCAGGATCCTATGGGATATGTAAAAACAGCTGTATAGAGAAGATAAGTAGATCTGCAGGTTTCCTGTCCTGATATTAATGAATAGCATCCAAGTATCATTCTTCCACTTTGTTATAAAATGTTGATGAGTCTTTCAGGACATAATTAGCATGATTCAGACTATTTTATCTAATAATTCTAGGTCAAAAAGAGGGCTTGTCGACTATTTTATAGTTTCCATGCATTGCCCACAACTTCAAGTAATCTCTCATTATGACAGTGCTACTGAGAATTGATCCTCAAAACAAATCACATGCATTACAGAAAGATGGCAAGATGCCAGTTTATGACTAGCTAGTGTTGTGATAAACAGACTCGAGGGCCTACAAAAGCCCTGATTTAGAGTGTTTGCTAATTTCCATGGTATAAATATTTCCAGTGAGACTGATTGTAAACTATCCTTAACAAGCTTGCCAAGTTCCTGAATATTTTAATAGTAAGCTTTTTGCAAACCAATCTGAGATCTCTAACAAATGCACCGCCAAATAGCTCCTAGCTATACATCCTGGCATAATGACTGTTTTGTTGGTTTGAGATGCCTACATTTCATTATACCTCAGCCATTAAGAGACAAGCTTTACACCAAACTCTGGTAGGCTCACGGCTGTCATCCTAGCTACTCAGGAGGCTGAGGTTTGATGATTGCAGTTCAAAGTCAGCACCAGCAGGAAAGACTCTTATGTCCAATCAACTACTAAAAAATTCTGTAAATGGAGCTGTGGTTCAAGTGGCAGAGAATTAGCTGTGAGCCAAAGAAACTCAGGGACAGGGCCCTGGCCCTGAGTTCAAGCCCCAGGATCAGCACACAAAAGAAAGAGGAGGAGGAGGAGTAAGAAGATGAAGAAGAAAGGATGAGGAAGGAGGCAGAGAATGAGAAAGAGGAGAAGAGAAATTAGAGGGAGGAGTAAGAGGAAGGAGGGGGAGAAGGTGGAGGAGGAAGAGGAGTCATCAACGAATGAATGGTAACTTTCTGATTTTTTTTTTTCAGACAGGAGCTCATGGTTTTGCCCATGGCTGGCTTCAGATCCTCATTCTCCTATGTTCAGCCTGTGGTGTGACTGGGATCACAGGCATTAATTCATCGCATCTGACTCATTTGTGATGAGTCTCTTTAATATTTCAGCCTAGGCTGGCCTGGAGCTTTGGATTTCTGGATTACCTCTCTAATAGCTGAGATTACAGGCAGAAGACATTGTGCTCCGCCTCTGACATACATTTTAAGAGACCAAGATAAGTGAGTGAAACCAGCAAACCCAAGTTTTAGCAACACTTTTTCCCTGCACTTGCTGACGTTGGTGGTTACTTTATTCCTGGCACTGATAAGGAACCTCGCAGATTCTCCATTCAGTGTGTTTCTAAAACCACAGCAAATTCACAAAGGAAATTCATTCCGGAAATTTCTCTTGTGTATTGAGGCTTTTCAGCTTCCTCTGCAGAGAAACCACAGAACTGGGTTCATCTACATCAACCACCATATCACAGGAGAATTCTGGTTCATGAAAGGTGGGTTGTCATTAGCCATGAAATACTACGACTATGAAAAGCCACAGTAAGTTCATAAATGATGATGTTGGAACTCCATACTGCAATTTAACAATGGAATGGCTCATTCAATTCAGGGGGGAATAATATGAGACCAATGCCAGACTCCACATGTTTCAGCCCTAGTAAACGCAATTCTGGAACCTCAGACACAGCAGACATAACTCAGACGACTGAGAAGAGCAGCTGACTGTCAGAAATCCCTAATATAATAATAATAATACTCTTTTTAGCGCTTAGTATGATTCCATTTGGAACCATTATTTGGCTAAGTGCAACAAAATCAGAAGCCAGGTCACTCTCCATTTATTTATTGAACATTCCCATCGAGGCAGGTACATTTGCAGAGTTCCAGCCATGGACAATAAAAGTAAACACAAAACTTCATTGATTGGACAAATGTACCTGGAAAAGCAAGAATTGAAGCCACAGGCAGAAAGCAAAGTAAAATAAGAACATAAGAGAGATGCACAAATGGAGAAGTCAGATACGGCAGTGGTTTGAGTAAACCAAGAAGGCTCTCTTGGGACAATCCCATATTAATTTGAACACCAAAGTACATATATACATATACATATATATACACATATATAGTTTACATATATAGTTATATATAACTATATAAAGACATAGAAATTGGAAGATATGTGCATGCCAAGATGTGAAGATGGTAAAGGTCATATGTCATATTTTCACATGAAAAGCCAGCCATTAGCTGGGTGTGGTGGTGTATATCAGTAATCCCAGAACTTGAGAGGCTGAAGCAGAAGCATTTGGGGTCATCTCCCCTCTGGGTTACAGGCAAGTCCCTATCTAAATGAAAGAATATGAAGATCGAAGCAAAGAAAGAAGAGAGATGAAGAAAGAGAGGGAGGAAGAAAGGGAGGGAGGGAGGGAAGGAGGGAGGGAGAGAGGAAAGAAGAAAGGAAGGAAGGGAGAGGGGGAGGGAGGGAGGAAGAAAATTCAAGTCGGAATGCAATTCAGGAAGTAACCCACACTGTGTGTGTGTGTGTGCGTGAGCACAAATGAGTGCACGTGTGTAATCTTGACCCAGATCCTGTCCCTGGTGAGAAATGACTGACTGTTCTGGAAGCTGGAGAAGAAAGAATTCAGAGCACTAAGATGCATTCCCAATTTAGCCATGTTAGTGCAATAAGGATCCTGGTTCTAAGAAACATCGTCACCACCGTTCCTGGGCCTTGATGGGTGGCAGGGGCTTTTCATGAGCTCTGAAAAGCCAAAAGGTGAGATAGGCCATTTGTTAAAATGAGGATGCATCATGGTGTTTAGCCCTAGGAAAGTTTTGCTACAGAGAACACTCCCTGCTAATAATTCCCTGTTATGGTTGGCTTTGCTTACCCCTCTTTGTTCCCCTAGAGGGTTTGCTTTTTTGGGGCTTGGGCCCTCACCCCAAACATGTAGTGTTTGCTTTCCAAAGCTCTGTGTAAGCAACTTCCTGGGGTGCAGGGTCTTTGGGATAGGAGCCTCCTAGCTTTCTAATAAAGAATTGCAATTGGACCTCTCAGAATATGGCTTCTCTGCATCTCATGAATGAGTTCCACATAACATTAGAATGGCAGTTGATGGAAGAGCTACGAGATAAATATTGAGGCCTTTTAAAATCATAAGGCCCAGAGCAGCACACCAGCACCTTCCTCCTGTGGTTGCTGTGGTTTCTACTTGTAACAGCCCCATGGTTTGGACACCTCAACACAACTCATTCCTAAAAATGGAAATTACTGCGTCTTCAAGTATACTGCTTTGCCAGCCAATGAGGTGAGCTTGTGATGGGGCCTAAAGTGTTAGACTAGTGCGAAGATAGCTTAACAGAAACTCAAAGACGTTCTGCATTTTAGACCCATATCTGAATTTGACTCTACATAGTTGTTTAAAATAACATCAACAAAAACTGGCTAGGCATTGTTGGCTCACACCTGTAATCCTAGATACTCAGGGCCAAAGCTCTGAGGATTGTGGTTCAAAGCCAGCCAAAGCAGGAAAGCCCATGATATCCTTTATCTCCAATGAAACACCAAAATGCTGGAAGTGGAGCTGGGCTCAAGTGGTATAGTGCTAGCCTTGAGCAAAAAAATCTCAGGGATGGCCTCTAGGCCTTGAGTTCAAAGGCCTGGGACAAGCACCAAAATAATAATGATAATCATAATGATAATAATTAGAAATATATACATGAGGGGAGACGAGAGAAGATGTCAGAGGAGCAGCAGACCCTAGCTGAGCTCCCTCCAACATCACAGTTTTCCCACCGCAGAGAAACTTTTACCCCTAATAGACTGCACAAATAAGTTCTAAAAGTACAAGGATTCCAGCCAGGAAGGAAAAATCAACTTTGCTGGTCTGAAAACACAGATCTGAGCTCCGGGCTGTGTCCCACTGCCACACCAGTGCCGGTGCTAACACAGCGCTGTGCACCCTGAGACCAGAGAGAAATTCTCCAGATGGCAGCATAGAGAGAGATCACAGGCTGAGCAGGGATGGGCTGAAATTGCAGAGACAGCATGAGTACTCCCAGGAAAGACATTCTCACTCGCACCCACAGAGCAACTCCTTCCCCAACCGCGAGAGCAAAGTGCCATCTTTGACACTGGAAAAGGTTCAGACCAGACTGGAGCTAAAGCCTGCCTGGGGAAAGTGAGTACAAAGCGGCCATCTTTGAGAAGGGCAAGAGGGACCAACCAGTGAGAGCCAGCTCTGCCCAGGAGAACGCCCCCTGCCCAGGTGGGAGGCTTGTCCTGGGCCTCGGCTCTGCCAGAGGTGCCCGCCCTGTCCGCTGGAATTCCTAAATTAAAAGCGAAAGCGGCAAGCAGCTATCGGTGGCATGGAACAGCCACATGGGAGAACAAACTTCCCGAGACAGATAAATGGTCCCATTTAGAAGCCCAATTCCCAGCCCAAAATGGATCTAAATTCCATACCCAGCTCTGCCCAGAAGGCCGCCCTGCCCAGGAGGGAGGAACGCCCCCCCAGGCAAGCAACTCTCAGCCTGGTAAACCAGGCCAGAGGTGCCCACCCTGCTGAGTCCACAGCCTATTTAAAGCCAGGTGTTAAAGGCAGTGGCCCTACAGCAGACAGGAGGAGTCATGGTTTGTTGAACCTGGGTAACTGCAGTCGAAATCAGGACACGGGGGATGCAAGGCGAGTGAACCAATGCATACTTTATTTCAAGAGGGCCAGGGTTTATATAGGGTTAGAAACCAATTTTACAATTACAGGGTAAAAGATCAATACAGCATGACATTTGTCTCAAATACAAAAGTGGAGGAAATTTCCTACTGTGTGGGCAGGAACTTGGTACAAATGCCTTTCTAATAACAGGAGGTAGTGACTACAAAGATTATTGATATCAAAACAAGGAACTGTATACAACCGAGGTAGAACTAATTAACTCCTAGCTACTATCTCCTTAAGGCTAGATAACATCAATCTTGACTTCTCCAAATACTTGTGAAATAACAGTGAGGAGACTTTCCTGTTTACTGTGAGAATCTAGTGAGGAGACTTTCCTGTTTACAGTGAGAATCTAGCACTAAAGGCAGCTGGTCTAGCAAGTCTCCTAAGGGAGACTTGCTAAGTAGGGGGAAAAAGGAGATTCTCACAACAACTGGTGGCTTCCTTTGGCCCACAAACACCAGAAACTCCTTTCTGGGAATGTGTTCCCAAGGGCCTATTAGTGTGCTAATGAGGCATCAGAGTAACCGTGCCGGGGCTAAATTTTTCCACTGGTTGGAGACTTTAATTCTCCAACAATTCCCCCTTTTTTATTAATTTTCCACAGCCGCTTCTCTAGAAAGTTTAAGGGCAGTTAGTAAAACATCAGAGGAATTATTCCTAGTGTAACGCTTCATTATAGCTATGATAGAACAATATCCTAAGAAAAAGACACATATCATATGTATTAAGGCAATAGAAGCACTTCCAACACTATGGGTAATACTTTGCCACCACCCCCTAGGGTCTAGTCCTTCTAAGGTCTGAGCTAGTCCTTGGGCTATATCATCAACAGAGGAGGCATCTGGCAATTCCTTTTGAAAAGCTTCAAAAACCTCCCTGTACAAGCTTTGTTCACTTAACGTACCATTTAGTAGGGCTCCATCTATAAGCATTTGTATATCATTCCATTCACATTCAGAGGCATTATATTTATAAGGTGTTACACAGACATGACTAGAATTCCAATCGCAAGTCAAAAACAATCGTTGCTGCAAAGCCAGATATTTCTGTCCAAGCCAAAACACTCCTCCTTTAACAGCTTCTAACTCATCTTGAAGGTGGGCATTTACTTCCAGCTGGTGTTGCCACAGATTGTGGGAGTCCTGGTGCCACTGTACCATAAAGTCATGAGTTTGTACGGATTGTCGCAATGCGGCTCCAGATACTGCTGCAGTTGTAGCAATGGCAATCAGTCCAACAAGTCCTGCAATAATCAGTCCAATGGCACAACGACTCCTCCTCAGAAGCCGCTTGAAAAACTGCATTACCAATCCTTGTACAGGTCCTCCAGCCCAGGGACGATGCATGCAAACAGGAACCCAAAGGGAGTTGCGCTGGGTTAAAATCATGATCCTATCTTGACTAAAATTAAAGGTGACATTGTTATTCAAGCAAGTATACAATTTACAATTTATGCTGGTAATGGCATTCTTAGTTATGTTTATGGGGCCGACCATCAGTACTTGTGGAAAATGAACACAAGCAGAGATATTGTAGGTCTTTACAACTGTGAAGTTGTAGGAGGCCGAGGATCCTTTAGTTCCTGAGTAAGTTCCATTGGCCAGCAATACAGGAACCAGAGAAGCTGCTAATTTCCAGAGATGACGTTGTGGAGGAAATAGCCTGTTTCCATGGGCGAGAGCAGGCCGGGGGTCACTAAAGCCTGCTCCAAACCACCCTAAAAGCTGTTTAGCAGACATGGCATTGGACATGTTCATAGATAAAGTAGGTTCACAAGATGAGTTATATTCAGTGCAGTTTTTCAACCACACACCAAAAGGTCCCCAATCATACCAAGTATGCTGGGATGTATTCCAAATAGTTGGAAAAATTCCTCGACAACTTTCCCAACATCTTTCAGTAAAGGTCAGGTTCAGATAAGTAAAATTGTCACATTTAGGCAGGCCAGCAGGGCTAGGATAATTATCTAATTTATAGGTATGAGATCCCACAGACCAGGAAAACAGTCTAACCAGCCGAGTTCTACTGGAGTTATATGAACCTCCATGCTGAATCCAATATTGATATCTAGAAGGGTAACATGGGGAATGGCCTTGACAGATAGCTTTAGAGAACTGAGAATAAGAGAAGTTAAATGATCTTTCCTCTTCCATAGGAAAGACTGGAATGCCAGACCCATAGGGGGAGAGAGTAAATTAGTAATAGATGTAAAAGAGACAGGGGCTTTTGTCCATAAGTATGGACATAAAGGAGGGTTAGAAATATAGGCCCAATACATTACCTCTGATGTAGCCCCTACAGGTTACCAGTGCACACCTGTCCATTAGAATGGCCTTATCACTTGGATGAGAATGTTTCACCCCCTAGATGGACAGAGGGGTGTTTGTTGCTGGATCCACTGGAGCAGGTGCTAGAAAGATGGGCTGTCTTCTGTAGAAACATAAGCATACCCTAGCCCCTGGGTTAACAACTCCCCGGGACCCAATCTAGCCCAACCCCCAATCTATTCCAAACTGGCTGTGGTTTGTTTTGCATAGGCGGAGCTAGGAAGTGTCGCTCAGCTCTTGCTAAAACATCTCCTTGAGGCAAATTTAAAAAGTTAAGGACAAATAGTGCTTCTGCAATAACGGCTCGGGCTGTTTTATAAATACTTTTCATAGAAGTTGCATATCCCTCAGTACTATCCATACTCCCCCTCTTTAGTTTTTTAATTTGTGTTTTTAATGTATAATGAGCTCTTTCTACTATACCTTGACCTTGAGGATTGTATTCAATTCCTGTAACATGAAAAATGTTATGAAATTCTAAAAATTTTCGTACCTGTTTACTGGAATAAGCTGGTGCATTGTCAGTTTTTATTTGAGAATGAATCCCCATGACTGCGAATGTTTCTAGTAAATGTTGAATGACATGAGTCCCTTTTTCCCCTGGTAGAGGTGTTGCCCAAATAAAAGAAGAATGTGTATCAATGGATACATGCACATATTGTAAGCGGCCAAATTCAGGGATGTGTGTTACATCCATTTGCCAAATTTTATTAGGAGCCAATCCTCGAGGATTCGCACCGTGGGGAAGAGTTCGCAGATGCAAGGGTCTGCAAGTAGGACAGTTAGCAATGATTTGTTTAGCTTGTTTAAAGGGAATTTTATAAGTAACATGTAAATGACCTGCATTAGAGTGCCGGGCAGCATGATCTTCTTCTGCTGAGGCAAAAGAGACTAAAGCATCTACTTTAGCATTACCGTATGCCATAGGACCTGGCAAATTAGAATGAGCTCGAATATGGACTGCATACAAAGAGTGTTGCCTCTGGCGCAACAGGTTCTGTAATTGTTTAAATAGAGAACTTAGTGGGGGTTTTATTTGAGAAATCACAGCAGAGTATATATTGCATAAAACATGTGCTGCATAAGCAGTCAGTAATTAAATTAAAAGGTATCAAGAAATTTCCCAGAGCATATATAATAGCCTGTAACTCATTTTGTTGTGCTGATTGCCAAGGGGTAAAGAAAACTTTATATTTATCTTCTGTCCAGAAAGCACATTTGTTATTTTTAGTACCATCTACAAAAACATTGGGAGCATTTAGAATGGGCTCAGAGAGTAAAATATTATCAATAACATAAGTTTGTCTTTGAAAAAATTGCCAAAGAGGACTAGAAGGTAAATGGTATAAAATTTCCCCTGTAAAGCCATTTAAAGCCAGAGGGAGAAGATCAGAGGTTTGTAACCTAAACTCAAACTGCTGTTTAGGTATAGGGGTGATAATGAAGTAGGCGTCTTGCCCACTGATTTGCAGGCATCTCTTACGGCCTTGCATGATAATGAAACTGATCATCTCTGGATAGGTGGATAACGTTTTGGAGAAAGTGTGTTTGGTATGTATCCATTCCAAAGGCTTATTGTACTGAGCTAGCACCCCTGTAGGGTAGTCTTTGGTAAGTAAAATTAGCAACCCAATAGGGGCAGATAGGTCTACCCGAGCTAAGGAATTTTGAGCCAGGGCCTTTTCCACTAGAAGTAGCTCCTGACGTGCCTCATCAGTTAATTCACGGGGGCTTTTTAAGTCCGAATCTCCTTGAAGGATGGAAAATAGATTATGCAGCGCATATGTGGGAATTCCTAAGGAAGGGCGAAGCCAATTGATGTCCCTAGTAACTTTTGAAAATTATTAAGAGTTTTAAACTCTTCAGTACGAATTTTTATTAATTGGGGGGTAATTACTTGTCTTCTAACTAAATATCCCAGATACTTAAATGGTTCTTCTGTTTAAATGAATTTTATCAGGGGCAATTATTAAATTATACTGTTGAAAGTCTAAAGGCAAAATTTGTAACAATTTTGATACAATATTTTTATTAGGTGCAGCAAATAATAAATCATTTTATTGAAAACCTGTAAAACAAACTGGAGTAGTAATTAAACAATCATCTTGATAGCCATCGTTTTCCTATATCCAACTTAAAACAAACATTTTAAATTTTATATCTCAGAATACATTTTTGATCTCAAGTCTTTTACCAAGCCTGGTTGTATTAAAAGAAATCTGGAGCCTAGGTATCACCCATTGCTTCATGCTGCTTGTTTTTCACTTCCAAATTTCTTATCTAGAAAGGCATTCTAAAACCTTTTAAAGTAGAGGCTTTCACACCTTTACCTCAGCCTGTATTTGCATAGAAAAACTGAAGCCCAGGGGGCACATTGCCTCCTGGTTGTCTGCTTTAAAAGAGCCATTTTCCTATATACAGAGAGTTAATGAAAGTTGTGTACTTCTATCCCCCATTAGTTTATATACTTTAAAATATTTACCTGATTATATGTGACTTAAGATAGTTAATCTTACTGTTACAGTACAGTTTACACTTAAAAAATTTAGTACCTGATTTGTTAAAGTGATACCCAAAACAATTGTAACAAGAGTACACTTAGCAGTGTGCCCCAGAATTATAACCATGAGATTTCAGAGTTAGCATATTTGCCTTTTTAATACATCCAAATTGCAAACCTGTACAGAAATTGAGTTATATCAGGTAAATAAACTTTTAACTCTCCTTTAAGATATTCCAATTTTAATCCATCCTAAGGGGCAGTTTTAGAAGTATCAGTCAAATCATACATTTTACCCTGAGGTTTCCAATATTTATACCTGAAAACAAAAGAAATAAAAGAAAGGCCTCCATTGGCCTGTCCTATAGAATGGGCCTATCTCCATCCTACTCCTTAGAGCTTGATGAACTGCCTTGGGGCCAGCTTGCCCTCTCCCACTATGAATGGACGCCACCCTACGGCTGTCCCATCACGTGGATCGGCTAAACTGTACTTTTGTCAGTTTACCCCTCACTACTGAGGATAGGTTTAAGGGCCCATGCTAAGTTCTTATTTATTTATTTATTTATTTATTTTTAACCATGAATTAAAGAATTTTTAACTATAGTTCCTTTTAAAATAAATAATCCTTTAAAGCTTTTGGTAATGCCCAAATTCGATGATCTTTTGAAGTTTAAAGTTAAACTAACCTATTTTTACATCATACCTTTTTAATCTTGAACACATTCACACCCACATACATTTGTGCGCGCGCACACACACATACATACATTCACATATGTAGGTATTAATGTAAACAGAACTTAAAAGCAGTCCAAACAACTATCAGCCGTACATTTTTTAGTGGCAAAAGGTATATTTTCCAATCTTACTCTTGTAATGACCAAAACTTAAAACAAAACCTTTAATGAATGATTTTAGCATTGTTTAGTCTTATTCACTAGGGCCTATTAGTTTTAGCAAAGTATCTTAGCATACTAAACACTTTTTAGCTGAAGATAATTGGGTTGGGGTCCCCTGGAGTATTACTGAGTCCACCTAGCACTTGACTCTTAGTGTTTACTCTCAGGCTAAGATTAGCCGGCTGTTTGAACTCAGCTCTTAGCAGCCTGCACTTTTTTTTGCCTTCTTGCAGAAGGAGACACAGTACCTAGTAAATGTTTTGCCCATAGACATGTAAATGGACAACAGAAATATGGGAAGCAAAAGTTTATGTTTAAAACTGGTACCAATCTCAAAGACAAAACTAGTCAAGACAAAACAGAACATAGAAGCAGAGGCTTTTACGCCTTGGGTGGCATGTCCAGCGTCCACAAGCTGCCAGCCAGAGTGATGGAAAGTCCATAGGGCCCTGAAAATTCTCAGGGGGATCCTCCCCAGTGGAGATTTCCATCCCCTGGTAATCAACCTGCCGAGGCCGCCCACCAGAGGACTTTTTTCCCAATTTAGCACTCCACACGAAACACAACTAATCAAACAAGGACAAAGACACATGAAACATGTAGCGCAGGCGCAAATTAAAAGTGCAAATGCAGTAAAAATTCTCTTGAGAAGTAAAAGAAAAATCACTAGTCCTTCCCCAATTCCAGGCTGATGGACTAAAACAGGGAGTGTCAGCTCCCCTGCTAGTGCCTGGTTGTAAAGAAAAGATGATGGGGAAGCCTCCTTCACTGAAAGGGAGCCATGAGATGGCCCCGTATTACAGCTGTCCTAAGTTAAGTGACCCTGGTCAATATCTTGTTAATGAGGGGGCTGTGCTACACCTCCGGTTGGAGGGGGTTCAATGACAGGAAAAGTTTGATAGCAAGAGAGAGAAGCAGAACCATAGGACTTAGATTAATTAAAGTAAAAGTGGGCTCCGCGGCCGCAATTATTTGTTCTTTACTTTCACCTTCCTGACTGCCCCTGGCAGATCGAAAGAGCATCTGTAGCACTTTGACTGTACTGCTGAGCTGCCTAAATTAGCATCATTCTCTGAAGGAGCATAGGTAGAGGCTGAAGGCTTATTTGATGTTAATTTTTCTTTAACAAAACTGACAGGAGATAGTTCAGGTGTTGCCATGTCTTTTAGCTCCTGCCCAATTTGAGTTTTTACCTCCCTGGACAAATTATAAGCCTTCATAGCTTTTTCCACGTCAGCCTCTGGCTCAGCAGCTGATGTTATGATAGCATCAGGAGACATCATGCTCACGGCTTGTATGTATTAATGCCCAAACAGACCAAAATGTAACTGGAACCTTGTCTCCACACCGATATTCATTTTCCATATTATTCTCTACTCGTTCCCAGACTTCTAAATCTAAAGTATCTCCCTCTGGGAACCATACATTATACTCCACAACCTGTACACACTCATCTCTTTGTGAACACGAGACCATAGCTCCGTCCCGTTTCAATACATGGTGGATAAAATTAGAAAATGGAGTTGGTTTAGCTTGTCCCATAACCCCGTAATATTAAAAATAGGAGCTCACCACACAGATCCCTTGTCTCCTGTGAACTACACACAGATCCCTTGTCTCCTGTGAATTAAAAATATCTCTCACCTCACTCAAGAGCTCGGCAGTTCCGCAATCTCCTGTGGATCAATTGTCAGGTCCCTGTTCGGGCGCCAGATGTTGAACCTGGGTAACTGCAGTCGAAATCAGGACACGGGGGATGCAAGGCGAGTGAACCAATGCATACTTTATTTCAAGAGGGCCAGGGTTTATATAGGGTTAGAAACCAATTTTACAATTACAGGGTAAAAGATCAATACAGCATGACATTTGTCTCAAATACAGAAGTGGAGGAAATTTCCTACTGTGTGGGCAGGAACTTGGTACAAATGCCTTTCTAATAACAGGAGGTAGTGACTACAAAGATTATTGATATCAAAACAAGGAACTGTATACAACCGAGGTAGAACTAATTAACTCCTAGCTACTATCTCCTTAAGGCTAGATAACATCAATCTTGACTTCTCCAAATACTTGTGAAATAACAGTGAGGAGACTTTCCTGTTTACTGTGAGAATCTAGTGAGGAGACTTTCCTGTTTACAGTGAGAATCTAGCACTAAAGGCAGCTGGTCTAGCAAGTCTCCTAAGGGAGACTTGCTAAGTAGGGGGAAAAAGGAGATTCTCACAACAACTGGTGGCTTCCTTTGGCCCACAAACACCAGAAACTCCTTTCTGGGAATGTGTTCCCAAGGGCCTATTAGTGTGCTAATGAGGCATCAGAGTAACCGTGCCGGGGCTAAATTTTTCCACTGGTTGGAGACTTTAATTCTCCAACAATGGTTCCCAAGACTCTTCATGTCCCCATCTACAGTGGATGCCCAAGGCCTACTTGCTAGCTGTGTGAACCACAAAACCCCAGGATTTCACTAACAGGGGTGGAGGATCAAAGCAGATTTACCCCCTGCGAACTGAAAGTAAGTCAAACCAGCCAAGTGGCATATTAGACTGCAGACCATCGAAAGGAAACCAGAGACTGTAGAAAGCCCATCAAAACAAGGAAGAATTTTTTGTTTGTTTGTTTTGCCTCAAAAGTTTTTTAAGCTTTCATTTATATTTTTATTTTTTTCTTATATTTTTATTTCTGAAACATCATTGGTTTGTTTTTATTTTCCATTTTCACCTGTTGGTTCTATAAAGTTTTTTTGTGTTCATTTTCTTTTCTTGTTTCTTTTTCTGTTTTTTTCTTTTCCTTTTTATTTTTTAAAATAATTTTTCTCAGTTATGTGCATCTATCTTCCAGTGTTTTTTCTTTATTTCTCTCTATGTACTCTCTTTCTTTAAAAATTACTTTCCTGGGCTGGGGATATAGCCTAGTGGCAAGAGTGCCTGCCTTGGATACACGAGGCCCTAGGTTCAATTCCCCAGCACCACATATACAGAAAACAGCCAGAAGCGGCGCTGTGGCTCAAGTGGCAGAGTGCTAGCCTTGAGGGGGAAGAAGCCAGGGACAGTGCTCAGGCCCTGAGTCCAAGGCCCAGGACTGGCCAAAACAAAACAAAACAAAAACAAAAACAAAACAAAACAAAAAACATAAAAATTACTTTCCTATGAATAACACCTCCACTCTTTACTGCTACCTCTCCATTGTCTATCATTTTAACCTTGCTGTTTCTACTGATTCTACTCTCCTCCACATTTCTATGTCACTGAAACTAAACCAAAATCATTACCCTCCTGATTTACTTCTAGGTCCTCCAGATCCCACTGACTTCTGGTTATTGGATAGAGGGTATCCCTGCTTAATTCGAGTGAAACAAAGGGGTTCACAGAGAAAGCCATTCCAAAAGGAACTTAATATAAGAACAAAAATTGCTCATAGGGTTGTAAGAGTAAGTAATTATTGAATACAGGGCTCAGGATTGGTTGTTATATTGAAATTGTATTCTTTAGGAACACCAAATCTAATTTTATACACAGGTATAAAAGCTATTTGTATATGATTGTGAACTTCTAAGATTTACACAACAGTGCTTGGTAAGGTCTGCTTTGGGACTTAAATAGTGCTCACAGGTGCTTGTAGATTGGCATTCCCAATCCAAATGGGCAGAAGAAACACAAGAAAGATGGCAAACAATGGAGTCTTATCTCCCACTCAAAACAAGCAGGAAGCAAAGCAGTCAATCAAAGACACAGAAGATAACCCCCAAAATGCTCAACAAAGTCTTCTGATAAACATGATAAATGAAGAGTTTGAATCTCTTCAGTCAATTATTCTAGAGCGTGAGGAGGCAAAGCAAAAATTAATGGAGAATTTCATGGCCTCCACAAATAGAAATATAAATGAACTTCAAGAGTCAAGTTAAAAGATAGCTACCAAGCTAAAAGATTTGAAAGACAACATTCAAAACCAAATTATTGAAGTTAATGAAGTAAAGAAGTCCATATAGGACCTAAGAGATGACATGGAAATCATCAGGACAGACCAGTCAGAAGGAAAGGAGATTCAAAATCAAGTAGCTAGCCTACAGTCCTGACTAACTGAAGCAGAGGATCAAATCTCAGGAGCTGAAGATTCCCTAGAATCTATGGAGAAAGATGAAAAATTAATACAGAACCAATCCAATCGACAACCAGATCACTCCAGGAGATTCAAGATACAATCAGAAAGCCCAATTTAAGGATAATAGGTATTGAGGAAAACTTGGAGAAAGAAGTTAATAGAATAGGCAACCTATTCAACACAATGTTAGCTGAGAACTTCCCAAACATCCAGAAGGAAAGGCCTATGCAGATACAAGAAGCATTTAGAACCCCTAACCGACCACAACAGAATAGGACATCACCAACACATTGTGATCAAAACAGGATCAGTAGAGTCCAAGGAAAGAATCCTTAAAGATGTTAGGGAGAAGAGAACAATCACATATAAAGGAAAAGCAATAAGAATTACCCCAGACGTCTCAGCAGAGACCATGAAAGCAAGGAGAGCCTGGAATGAGGTATGCCAAACCCTAAATAAAAATAAATACCAACCAAGAACAGAGTACCCGGCTAAACTCTCATTCATAGCCGAAGGTCAAATAAAAGTCTTCCACAGAAAGGAAAATCTGAAACAATATACCTCCATCAAACTAGCTTTACAAAAATACTCAAAGATGTACTATATAAAGAAAATAATCAAGATCCCAATGCAGACAGAGAAATGAACCCAAAATAGTAAATCAGAATAACAGATCAACAAATGGGAACACTCAGCCTTTAACAAGATAGGGATAATGAAAGGAACAAATGATCAGCTCTCAATCCTAACTCTCAAAATTAATGGACTTAATTTGCCAATCAAACGACATAGGCTCATAAGTTGGATCAAATATCAAGATTCATCTTTCTGCTGCCTCCAAGAGACTCATCTATCCAGTAAAAGTAAACATCTTCTAAAAGTAGAAGGCTGAAATCAAATCTATCAAGCAAATGGCCCCCATACGCAGGCCAGAGTTGCAATCCTAGTATCAGACAAAATTGACTTCCAATTAAAAGAGGTAAGAAGAGACAAAGAAGGTTACTACATAGTAATAAAAGGATCTCTCCTACAGAAAGATATAACCATCCTAAATATCTACACACAAAATACAGGAGCACCCAACTTCATCAAACAAACACTACTGTCTCTGAAAACACTCATAGACCCAAACACATTGATAGATGGGGAATGTAACACTCCAGTGTCACCTGTGGACAGATCAACACACCAAAAACTGAACAAAGAAACCACAGAACTGAACAATTGCATAGACCAACTAGACTTAATCAACATCTACAGAATATTCCACCCTGCAACAACAGAATACACATTCTTCTCAGCGGCACATGGAACATTCTACAAAATAGATCACATCTTAGGGCACAAAGATAATCTGTACAAATTCAGAAGTATCAGAAACATTCCCTGCATTCTCTCAGACCACAATGGAATAAAATTAGAGCTCAACTCAAACAGCCACCACAGAAAATACTACATTTCATGGAGAATAAACAACACACTGCTGAAACATCAGTGGGTCATTGAAGAAATTAAGTCAGAAAATCAAATGTTTATGGAACTCAACCAATATGAGGACACAAAATACCAGCTCCATTGGCACACAGCAAATGCAGAACTCAGAGGAAAATTTATATCTCTGAATGCATACACCAAGAAACTGGAGAAACAGCAACTCAATAATTTACGGAAGCACCTTAATTTCCTTGAAGGAGAACAACAAGCCAAATCCAAAGTCAAATCAAATCAGAATTAAATCAATTAGAGATGAAAAAAACCATCGAAAGAATCAACAAAACAAAGAGTAGGTTCTTTGAAAAAATCAATAAGATAGACAGACCCCTAGCAAACCTAACCAAAAAACGAAGGCAGCAGACTCAAATAAATAAGATAAGAGGTGAAACAGGTAACATCACCACAGAAACAACCAAAATTCAGACCACAAAAAGGAACTATTTTGCAAAACTTAATGCCAACAAATTTGAGAACTTGGAAGAAATGGATGATTTCCTAGAACAAATTCATATCCCCAAACTCAACCATGAAGACTTAAATCTTCTAAACAGACCCATATCCAGTATTCAAATACAAATGGCAATAAGTGATCTCCAAGCCAAGAAAAGCCCAGGTCCAGACGGATTCACAGCAGAATTCTACAAGGCCTTCAAAACAGAACTCACACCAATATTTCTCAAATTCTTCAATGAAATCGAAAGATAACGTTCACTAACGGACACATTCTATGAAGTCACTATAACCCTCATCCCAAAACCAGGCAAGGACACATGACGGAAAGAGGACTATAGACCGATTTCCCTGATGAATATAGACTCAAAAATTCTCAACAAAATTCTGGCCAATCAACTTCAACAGGTCAACAAAAATATCATACATCATGATCAAAGTGGATTCATCCCAGGGATGCAAAGTTGGTTCAATATATGCAAGTCAATTAATATAATCCACCACATCAACCGGAGCAAGGTAAAGAACCACATGGTTATATCACTTGATGCAGAGAAAGCGTTTGATAAAATCCAGCACCCATTTATGCTAAAAATCCCTGGAAAAACTGGGATTCCAGGGAACATTCCTGAATATAATCAAGGCAGTTTATGACAAACCAACAGCAAGCATAACTCTAAATGGGGAAAAACTAAAGCCATTCCCTTTAAAATCAGGAACAAGGCAGGGATGTCCACTCTCTCCCCTGCTCTTCAACATAGTACTAGAATTCCTAGCCAGAGCAATTAGGCAAGAAGAAAATATGAAGGGGATCTAAATAGGAAAAGATGAAGTTAAACTTTCTCTCTTTGCAGATGACATGATCCTATACCTAAAAAACCCCATAGACTCTACCCCCAAGCTATTAGAGCTGATCCAAAAGTTTGGCAAAGTCGCAGGATATAAAATAAACCCTCAAAAATCAACGGCCTTTCTCTATGCTAATGACCTGAAGATCGAGGCTGAAATCAGAAAAGCAACTCCTTTTGCAATAGCGTCAACAAACATAAAATACCTAGGAATAACCTTAACCAAAGAAGTGAAAGACCTCAATGATGAGAACTTTAAAAACATGAAAAATGAAATTAAGGCAGAATTAAGGAAATGGAAAAACCTCCCATGCTCCTGGATTGGGAGGATTAATATAATCAAAATGGCAATATTGCCAAAGGCGATCTATAAATTAAATATAATACCCATTAATATCCCAACGCCATTTTTTTAAATGAAATAGAGGAAGCAATCCTGAAATTCATATGGAACAATAAAAGACCCAGAATTGCAAAAACTATCCTAAGCAGAAAGAACAGTGTTGGAGGAATTACAATACCCAACTTCAAGCTGTATTATAAAGCTATCATAATAAAAACAGCTGGGTATTGGCACCGGAACAGGCCTGAAGACCAATGGAACAGAATTGAAGACCCAGAAATGAACCCACAGAGCTACACCTACTTAATCTTTGATAAAGGAGCTAAAACTACAGTCTGGAAGAAACATAACCTTTTTAACAAATGGTGCTGGCATAACTGGCTCAACACATGCAACAAACTAAAACTAGATCCTTATATATCACCCTGCACAAAATCAATTCCAAATGGATCAAAGATCTCGATATCAAAACAGACACCCTGAAAACACTAAAGGAAGGAATAAGAGAAACACTTGGGCTCCTTGTCACAGGACAGAACTTCCTCAACAAAGACCCAGAAAGGCTAGAAATCAAAGAAAGGTTGGACAAATGGGACTACATGAAACTACAGAGCTTCTGCAGGGCAAAGGACATAGCTCACAAGATAAACAGAAAGCCCACAGATTGGGAAAATATCTTTATCAGCCATACAATGGACAAAGGCCTCATATCTAAAATATATGCAGAAGTAAAAAAAATTACCTTCATCCAAAACAAATCTGTAAAGAACCAATAGGCCCCTCATCAAGTGGGCTAGTGACTTAAAAAGAGACTTCTCTCATGAGGAAATG
Organism: Perognathus longimembris pacificus; assembly: GCF_023159225.1. Taxonomy (NCBI): domain Eukaryota; kingdom Metazoa; phylum Chordata; class Mammalia; order Rodentia; family Heteromyidae; genus Perognathus; species Perognathus longimembris. The sequence continues at coordinate 46,646,860 of NC_063178.1, forward strand.
AGAATGGCCAAGAGACATATGAAAAAATACTCTACATCACTGGCCATGAAAGAAATGCAAATCAAAACAACATTGAGATTCCATCTCACCCCAGTAAGAATGTCCTATATCAAGAAAACTAACAATAACAACTGTTGGAGGGGATGTGGCCAAAAGAGAACCCTACTTCATTATTGGTGGGAATGTAAACTGGTTCAGCCACTATGGCAAGCGGTATGGAGATTCCTCAGAAGGCTAAACCTAGAACTCCCCTATGACCCAGCAGCCACCATTTTGGGTATCTATCCAAAAGACCACAAACATAAACACACTAAAGCCACCAGCACAAAAGTGTTCATCGCAGCACAATTTGTCATAGCTAGAATCTGGAACCAACCCAGATGCCCCTCAGAAGATGAGTGTATCAGGAAAATGTACATATACACAATGGAATTTTATGCCTCTATCAGAAAGAATGATATTGCCCCATTTGTAAGGAAATGGAAGGACTTGGAAAAAATTATACTAAGTGAAGTGAGACAGACCCAAAGAAACATAGACTATATGGTCTCCCTTATAGGGAACAAATAGCACGGGTTTAGGCAAGTCACAGCAGAGGATTACAGGAGCCCAATAGCTATGACCTTATGAACACAAAAGATAATGCTAAGTGAAATGAACTCCATGTTATGGAAACGATTGTTATATCACAGTCGTAAATACTTTCAACATGCCATATGTAACTGTAGCCTCTATTATTGATGATATTCCTGTATCAACTTCCTGTGGTTGTACCTACACTATCTCTGTATCTTATCTGAGTATATTGAAAACTGTGTATACTGGTATTAGAACCAGGAAATTGGAAGAGAAAACCAAAATCGAGAGACACAAGGTAAAAAAAGACAAACAACTACAAAAGCTATACTTACAGTTTGATGACAATGAACTGAACAACTGAACAACTGGTGGGGGGAGCGGGACGGGAAAAATGGAGGGGGGAAGGGGGAATGAGGAACAAGGTAACAAGACAAGAAATGTATCCAATGCCTAATGTATGAAACTGTAACCTCTCTGTAATTCAGTCTGATTATATATATATATACATATATATATATACATACATATATACATACATATGAGTTCTAAAAGCATTGCATCTCCCCAACATCACACAAGGAGGTAAAGATTCCAGGTCGACCCTTCCTCTAGTGTTGAGCCCTGGGGATATTTTTTACCTCCAAGGTGATAGCTCTTGAAATTTCCTTTATGGGGCAGGATCAGCATCATTACAGAGGGCTCTGGGGACTAGTGAGTGGCAGATGGATGATTGAGAGGGGAACTGGTGCACTGCCTTTTTGGTCAGCTCCACAAGGTGGCACTCTGTCAGGATGACATCCCTATGGGTAGGTGGCACTGGGGAAGGATTCCAGACGCACCCCAGTTTGGAGATGACATTCCGAAATGCTGCTAGGAAGTTACGAGACAGGAGGTTATAGATGATGGTGTTGACAGCTGAGCTGAGGTAGAAGAACAAACCTGACACACAAAGAATCAATTAGATCTGCAGTGGAGAAATGGGGTAGCAGATATAGAATGGAGAGGCCTGTGTGTTACATGCAGGCCTGGACTTCCTGCTATGGAGGCTTTTCAGAAAGAGCCATGTCTCCAAGACTCTAAATGGAGGCTACAAAATGTTCTACATAGATCTAACACCTGTGCACTATGGGATCAAACACAGGAAGATTAAAGAGTCTTGGGGAAAAAATAAAATAAAATAAAAGTAGGCTGGCCTGGGATCTGAGATGAGAGGTTCTGTAACCTCCTTTGATCTTTGCTTGTTTAAATTAAAAAACATGTTCTTGCGGCTTGAACAAGAGATGTTTACGTACCAGAGAAAAGAGGTGTTGTTTTTTAAAATTCTCCTTATGATTGGAATTTTACTTGAATGCCTACTTATGTTTATTTAAATACATTTATAATTCCTTCTCTGTGGAGTACAAATTTGTCCCCAAAAAAGATTCCCCAAACTCTTTTTCCTTGCTGAACTTTTCCTCCTTGACGATGCTTCCACTTTATTTGACTAATTGCATTTTATTATTTACTTTACCCATCAGATGCCTGGTGCCCTGTCAAATCCCCATTTGTTACACACTCTCCTGTTATCACCATACCTTATACCTTCCTTCCTTCCTTCCTTCCTTCCTTCCTTCCTTCCTTCCTTCCTTCCTTCCTTCCTTCCTTCTTTCCTTCCTCCCTCCCTCCCTCCCTTCCTCCTTCCCTCCCTTCCTCCCTCCCTTCTTTCCTTCCTTCCTACATTTTCTTTCTTTCTTTCCTTTCTTTTTGCCAAGCCTGGGCCTGAACACAGGGCCTGGCACTGCCCCTGAGCCTCTTTGTGCTTAAGGCTAGTGCTCTATCATTTCAGCCACAGCAACATTCTTGGATTTTTCTGAGTAGGTTATTGGAGATGGATGTTCCTGTCCGGGCTGGGCTTTGAACTATCATCCGCAGATCTCAGCCTCCTGAGTACATGGGATTACAGGCATGAGCCACCAGTGGCCAGCTAGCAATTGAACTTTGAATGTAGTTCAGGATCATCAAGGCATTTTTCTAGGGCTAAACTCAATAACACTACAATGATACAAGACAGTTTCGGTTAAAAGCAAAACAGGTCTCACCAAGAGATGCTCCATGGAAGTTCCCATGATGACTGTCTGTCGAGATCTGAACGATCCCTTTCTCCCCAAATTCCTGGGGAGAATGCCTGAACCCCAAAATCTATGAAAGAGCACTCGGCCTTGCCTTCCGCCGGCAGAAGGCCAAAGGCATACTCTCATGGACTTGCGCTAAGTTGAGGAAAGGTTGCTGAAGCCTCCCCTCCCCCCAGTCCCCTCACATGTTATCAGGAGCGGGGGTGGAAAAGAAGGGATCTGGGACAAGCTGCTATGGTGGAATGTGTCTCAGTCTCCAGAGGGCAGGGCAGAGAAATTTATTACGATGACAAAGGCGGAAGGGGAAGGACTTGGGGTGACTGCCTGATTGGCTGACTGGGCTGTCACTCAAGTGATCCTGGATCTTCCTTTCTGGGCCGGGCAACCATCATGGTGGCACGCACGCGCTCGCCCCCCAAGGGGCGGGGGGCTTCTCTTCCGGTTGAGGCCGGAAGGTGGGAGGGGCTCCCTCCCATTGTCTCAGGGCTGGGGGAAGGGCAGCCCCCAACAACTGTCCTTGTGTTTTCAAGGACTGTGATGTCACAAAGGACTTTGTGGGTGGGCATGACATCTGGCTACATATACTAAAGGGCTGGAGATCATTGAGGAAGGGAGCAGAGAGTACTGCAGGTGTGATGCGCAGATACCATAGGTACAAGAAAAGTATGCAGTTCCCTCTATTGATGACATGGCCAGGTAAAGAGCCTGCTCATGAAAATGCTAATTTGTTTTGCTTTGGTCTTTTGGTGCCAGTCCTGGGTCTTGAACTCAGGGCCTGGGCACTGCCCCTTAGCTTTTTCTTTTCCACTCAAAGCTAGCACTCTACCACTTGAGTCCAAGTCCCACTTTCAGCTTTTTTCGTTGGCTAGTTGGAGATAAGAGTCTGCCGGGGCTGGCTTTGAACGATTGATCCTCAGATCTTAGCCTCCTAAATCACTAGGCTTGCGGGTGTGAGCCACCAAGTGCCTCACTAGGGTATTTCTCTGATGGTTTAAGAGTAATAGAGTTTATCTAGTTTGCCATGTGGGGCCGGGGAAGGAGGAGTGGTGTCTCCATAGGAAAATGCCATTTTTTGAAGCCATAGTTGGCATCTTTTCTCTCGCCTTGATACAATTATTTTGAAGTATTTGAACAAAGGTGTTTCAAGTCAATCTATCATTTTGTGTACAAGGCATCTCAATTGCCATCACCTCCTTTATGATTCCCCCATTTCTCCCAATCCCCACCCCCCATCCCCTCGACTTCCCAGGTTCCATTTGCACTTAGGCACACTGAATATTATGACTGTGTTTGCTCATCGCCCCTCTCTCCATTCATCTTCTCACCCCCAAACCTAAATTAAGGTGACCCACTGCTACATCTGGAGAGGTAATCGGCTAGTCAAAGTGTCTCTGGCATCATTCCTGATTTATTTATAAAAATATTCTAGTTTTGTCCTAAGAACCATAGCATAAGAGCTGGAAACAGTTTTGAGATTTGGCTCTGTAAAAGAAATGGGTCCACACTGACATTATTTACATGTGATCTATGCACATGTTGGCTGAGTATAAAAGGCAGGTGTGGAGGTTCATGGTTCTCAATGGGCATTTGTGTGTTATTGTCTTTTGATCAATGTTTATCTGAAGTCACTTCTTCTGGAACTGTTTCTATGATTATAAAATATTTAATGATAGTATTCTGTTATGTTTATTATTAATGGTACCATCCCTTTATTGTGGTGAGGCTAGAATGTCATGGTAGTGACAACTTACCATCTCTTCCATGCTTATTATTTCATCTGCTTTTGTGTGTTTGTGTGTGTGTGTGTATGTTTGTGTGTGTGTGTGTGTGTGTCCATACTGGGACTTGAACTCAAGGCCTCCCAACTCTTGCTTAGCGTTTTCACTCTACCACTTGAATCATATTTGCTTGGTTAACTGGAGCTAAGACCCTCATGCACTTTGTCATCTTCAGACCATGATCCTTATAGCTTAGCTTCCTGAGTAGCTAGAACTCCAGGAGTGAGCTACCGGCACCTATCTTGTTTGATTGGCTATTTTCCATCAGGCCATGGTTATTTAGTGCAGACTTGACTGCCAGATGTGGCTGAGTCATTTTGGATATGGAGGAAGTCAGTTTTTCCTTTGAATCCTACCTGTCATCCTAGCTACTCAGGAGGCTGAGATCTGAGTGAAGATCACAGTTCAAGGCCAGCCTGAGCAGGAAAGTCCATAAGACTCTTATCTCTAATTAGTCACAGAAAAATCTGTAAGTGGTTCATGGCTCAAGTAGTAGAGAATTAGCCTTGAGAAAAGAGAGCTTAGGGACAGTGCCAAGGCTCAGAGTCCAAGGCGCAGCACAGGAGAAAAGAAGAAGAATGTTAATGGGGTACACCATATTTCTGCTGTGGTTCTCTCACGTCAGTGGGGGAATTTTTGTAGAAAATGGCCTACTGAATAGCGATCTGGCTGATTTCTTTTGGCCAAATAACATACCTTTCTTTAGTCTTGGAGTGAAGTAGGACCTCAAATTCCTTTGCCCCAGGGGAACAGATCTGGGTGAGGTGTTGGGATAGGGAGATGTCCATGAAAAACGAAGAAAGATCTGACGTGGCCCACTTACCTTACAACACATGGGTGAGATTGAAGGCCACTGCCAGAGACTCAGTCCACTCCTCTACAAAGCTTTAGAACAGCCCGTCAATGTGGAAGGGGGGGTCCAGCACACCATGAACACTAGGACCAGGATGACTGGAAGAGGGCATGGAATGTGAGAGCAGAGGGCAGTATGGGTGAGACAGGCCTGATGAAGCACTCCCTGTGTCTGTAGTTCTTTCTAGAAGTTTCTTCCACTGCCTCAGTGAAGCTAGAACCATTATAGGCACACTAAATTCCAGAGAGACTCAATGTAGAATCTTCTAAGAGAGACTTTCAGTGTATAACATCTAGGTCCATTTCTGTATATGATGTGTGTGTGTGTGTGTGTGTGTGTGTGTCTGTCTGTCTGTCTGTCTGTCTGTCTGTCTGTCTGTCCTGGGGCTTGAACTCAGAGCCTTAGCTTTTGTGCTCAAGGCTAGCACTCTACCACTTGAGCCACAGCTCCACTGCCAGTTTTTTGCTGGTTAATTAGAGAGTAGTCTTATAGAGTCTCCTGCCCTGGCTGGCTTCGAACTGAAATCCTCATTTCTCATCTTCCTGAATCACTAGGATTACAGGTGTGAGTCAACAAAACCGAGCTTAGGTTTTCTGTATGATAACTTATCTAATGGTTTTCCTTAGAATATTCAAAATTAAAAAGGAATCAGCACTATGGGTCAAGTGGTACAGCATCCACCCTGAGCAGGGGCAGTTCAAGCCCCAGGACCAAAAAAATAATAATAATATTTTGACTTTGTCTCAAAGTTCTAAGGATATATTATTATTATTATTATTATTATTATTATTATTATTGGAAGTGAAATACGCTACAAGTTAGACTTTAGAAGCCACACAAACTAATTGCATTAGTAAAGGGATATGTTGGAAAAGTTGGTGTTGAGTAAAGTCACAGATGAATAAGGAACTGTTAAATACATGAGATTCTCTTATTATTGTTAGGATTGGAACTTACAGGTCCCATCAGCTCAGGACATAATGGGGAGGTGGGGAAATATTTAGAAGATAGTTGGAAGAAGTAGATTATGGGTGGTTGCTCTTTGGTAGATTGCTCCATGACCACATCTGTTTCTCTCTCTCTCTCTCTCTCTCTCTCTCTCTCTCTCTCTCTCTCTCTCTCTCTCTTGTTCCTCTCTCTGTGTCTTTATCTCTATATCTGTTTCTGTCACTGTTTCTTTGTCTCTCCTCTCTGTCTCTACCTCTTTTTCTTTCCCTTTATTTTGTCGGACATGGGGCAAGGCGAGTGCTCTACCACTTGGAGCCACAATGCCACTATTGGCTTTTTGGGTGGTTCACTGGAGATAAGAGTATCATGGACTATCCTACCTGGGCTGGTTTCGAAACATGATCCTCAGATCAGATATCAGCCTCATGAATAGCTAGGATTACAAGTGTGAGACACCGGCACTCACCTCCATATTCTATTTTTGAAGGAACCCAATAACCTAAATATGTCAACTTTTTCAGAGGGGAATGGTGATGATGAGATTGTGGATGGAATTTACCCCAGATGGCTAAGGACAGTGCATTGCCACAAGTGTCTGTATAAGAAACAGACTAAAAACCTGAGCAAGCTTGAGGAAGAAAGATGGATTGTGGGGTTAGTTCACCTATCAGATCAGCTGAAGTACTTTGCCAGGAAGGACCACAACTCCTTTGTTCTCACAAGCAAGAAAAGAAGACTTCAAAAAAAGAAAAGGCAGAGCCTTACACAACATCTTAGTGACTGGTTTGCAGGCAGGTCTGTGAATATTTACAGTCATTTCTTTGGCCTCCAGGGATTTTTCTTTCTACAGATTAAAGAGAAGTAGGAAGATCTGGTAACTGTAACATGTGTCAGTGTGATGCCATCTCAGGATGTGGGACTCAGACTGCCCAGGGTGGCTTTGAGCTGGGATCATCAGATTTCAGTCTCCTGAGTATCTGGGATTACAGGAGTGAGCTACTAGTGCCCATATCTTTTTCTTCTCTTTCTCCTCTTCTTCTTCTTCCTCCTCCTCTTCCTCCTTCTCCTCTTTCTCTTCTTCCTCCTCCTCCTATTCCTCCTCATTATTTTTGGAATGAAGAGGTGTTCAAGTGTTTACTCCTTCCCCTCATACTTGGTCATTATTTTGGCTGTAAATGACCCCAGTTCCAGCTCCCATGATTGTTCTTAAGTAATCTGGCAAACCAGATACTCTGATTAGCAGGCAAAGTGGTTGGATAACGAGATTTCCGGTATTGGGCCAAAGAGATTTCCAATTTTTGCTTCTAGGTCTTGGGAACGGAAATATTGTTTTCTGTTAATTCAGACTGCCAGAGGGAGCCCACCTTCCCCCTAATGTGTGGTTTGGACTTACAAGATCAACTTGTTTTACATGGTGATAAAAGAGCTTGGAGCCAGAGTGGGATGCTAAGTAGAATTTAAGGTTCAAACCAGCACCGTGCCAGGAGCAGCAATGACACAGGAAACCATCCAGGCCTCGAATGGCATTTTGAGTATTGCTGGAAATATCCTTACCAAGAGCTGACTATACACATGGATTTACAATGGATACTCACATTCTGCTATATTGTATTATGTTTTATCACTGGCCAAACCAATTGTCCTTCATGATCAATTAAGATCACACACATTATGTTGTACCTAGACACAGTCTACTGTGCTATTAAAAAAAAAAAAAAGACTCAAGCTGGGTTCCAGTGGTGGCTCACTCCTGTCATCCTAGCAATTCAGGAGGTGGAGATCTGATGATCACAGTTTGAATTCAGCCCTGGCAGGAAAATCCATGAGACTCTTGTCTCCAAGGAAGCACAATGAAGCAAGAGGACACAAATGAAGCTTTTGGCTCAAGTGGTATAACACTGGCCTTGCATGCAAAAGCTAAGGGAGCATGAGCAGGCCCTGAGTTTAAGAAAAAGAAGGAAGAGAATGAAGAAGAGGGGGGAAAAGGAGAAGGAGGAGGAGGAGGAGGAAGAGAAAGCACACCAGAATGTGATGGCCACAGAAAAGATTAATTCTAGCCAGATACTGGTGGCACACACATGTAATCATAGCAACTCAGGAGGCTGAGATCTGAGGGCCAAGGTTCTGAGCTAGTCTGGACAGTAAAGTCTGTGAGACTCTTTTTTTTTTAAGTTTTTATTATAAAACTGATGTACAGAGAGGTTGTGAGACTCTTATAATCAAAAAACAAAACATAAAGAAAACCCAAAAAGCTAGAAGTGGAACTGCGGCTCAAGTAGTAGAGTGCCAGCTTAGGGATGGGCTGGGAATATGGCCTACTGGCAAGAGAGCTCGCCTCATATACAGGATGCCCTGGGTTCGATTCTCCAGCACCACATATCTAGAAAATGGCCAGAAGTGGCTCTGTGGCTCAAGTGGCAGAGTGCTAGCCTTGAGCAAAAAAAAGAAGCCAGGGACAGTGCTCAGGCCCTGAGTCCAAGCCCCAGGACTGGTCAAAAAAAAAAAAAAAAGCTTAGGGACAACTCACAGGCCCTAAACACAAGCCCTAGGATTGGCACACACACACACACACACACACACACACACACACACACACACACACACACACAGAGTTGCCTCTAAAGTTCAATAAACACAAAACCTATCTTTACCAAATATAAATACTCCTTGAAGTCAAATACCTGTCAGGACTACCAGGGTTTTGAACACCCCTTGGCATAATTAGGGCATCTGATCATCTCTCGATTATTTGCTCACTAGCTCTACTCTGCTCTCTTAATCTGAGTGATCCAAAGGCCTGTGAGGTTTGGCCCCTTAGAACCACTTCGAAGTCCTAACAAGAAAGGGAATATTGCAGTGATGTACGTAGGAAACAGAAGGAAAGGAAATGTGATCAGTCACACGAAACGGTTTTGAGAGACAAAAGGGGGCGCTTATCTTAGCACCAACATGTGGCTGAAAGATAATGTTAAATCGCAGTTATTACTGCAATTCTTATTATTCTGAGCCCACTTAAAATATATAATGGAACCCAATTACTGTTTTAGTGGCAGTACTGTGTCATGAACTCAGGCCGTGGGCACTGCCCCTTAGCTCTTTTACTCAAGGGTGGTGTTCTACTCCTGGAGCCACCGTTTCAATTCCAGCTTTGTACTAGTTAATTGGAAATAAGTGTCACTCGAGTGTGTCTGCAAAGGCTGGTTTCGAACCTTGATCCTCAGATTGGAACCTCATGAGCAGTAAGGATTTCAGGCATAAGCCACCAGTGCCTGGCTAAACATAATTTCTGAGTTCTTAATGGTAATTTCCAAAAATAAAACATCAAGCATACATATCACACAGTTCCTTTGTGGCCAAGACCTCCTGTATGGGAAGAATATTCACTGAAAGAAAATCACATATAGGCCATTTATGTTGCCAGCACTTGCAGTGATAATACAACAAGCTTATTAGAGGATAGATGAAAGATTAAATATTTATGCCCCTGCCTAGTGTTTTAACACAAGTTGAAAGGACTAACATAGTAGACCAAAATCTAAGCCATTTGTCAGGTCAATATTAAAGGTTCCTTTAGCATGAATAGTAATTTCATTTCCCTTTAGATAGTTAATGAAGATATTCTACATTGTTTCTACTGTCCTCCAAACTCTCTCTCTCTCTCTCTGTGTGTGTGTGTGTGTGTGTGTGTGTGTGTGTGTGTGTGTGTACACAGGTACTGGGGCTAGAACGCAAGACTTTGAGCTCTTATTTGGCTCATTCTGCTCAAGGCAGGCCATGTGCTACTTGATCCATACCGCCGTTTCTGGCTTTTTGCTGATTATGAGATAAGACACTCTGGGATTTGCCTGCCCAGGCTGGCTTTGATCTGTGATCCTCAGATCTCAGCTTCCTGTGTAGCTAGGATTACAAGTGTGAGTCACTGGTGCATGGCTATATCTTTCAAATTTTTATTGAGAGCTCAGGAGATGAAAAAGAATGAAACATTTTGGCATTCAGAAACCTTTCTACCTCATTCTGTCCCACTGAGTGACATTAAAAGCAAAAGGGAGCTGGGTGCTGGTGCTCATGTCTGTAATCCTAACTACTCAAGAGGCAGGGGAGAGGGACAAATATGACATCACTGTATGACTATCAGCAATGTTATGATGGCAGTACACAATAGGCGCGTGAGAAGTGCATCTCTAGTCATCACCAAAAGGAAATCGTTTTCTAATTTACAAATGGCTTACAGGTGACTTACATTTATTCCCAGTCTCAATAGTGACTTACTGATAATGTCCTTCACTGTATCTGAGTTTCTTGCTATTACTGTTATTGGCTAGAAAAGACATGTGAGAAAAAAAATGGTACATGTTAAGAATGCTAATAGTATCATTATATACTCATTTCCAAATTAGTTTCCTTATCTCCAAAGCACAATTTGTTTCCTGGTATTTAAAGGCAACTCCTGTGAAGAGCACAAACCTTGAGTAGAACTGTGTTTTCATTTCTTTGTATAACATGAAGCCAGGAGAATGCATTTCAAACATTTGAAAAAACCCCACAGAAGTCAAAGCTGAATAAACAGCAGTGAAAATGGAGGACAAAAGGCACTGAAATACCGTGAAAATACTGAGAGGAAAAAAATGTTCACAAAGCTGACAATTCAGTGAAAATGTCTTCCAAGAGGTAAGGTCAAATAAGGACATTTTCAGGGAAGACCTGCTTGTGGTCCATGAGCATGGATGTGGAGACTTTCCACAGGCTGAATACCAATCCACAGGCAGACACTTGGCTCTTCAGGAGTAATCACACACCTCTGCAGCCTTCATGTCAGGAAATTTCACCTCACTGAAAGCCATTTAAAAATGCAGAGCTGACCGACAAGATGTGTCTCTCAGCACCGTGGACACTGGTGGGACTCAGGCAGAGAGAAGCGTGCGCTTTCCACACAAGACCTATCCACTCTCTTCTCCCTCCAGTCATGAATCGGGCTTGTGAAATGGCTCAGATCATTTGGAAGGCATTCACTATTTTTTGTCATGTAGAGCAGCCTTGAAGACCAAAGTACCATTTTGTGATGTGTTTTGTTCAACACTATGAACTCCTTATTACTCTACTACAATGTCACCATATATATGTGACCCATTGTGGCAAGTATCAGTTGATATTCTCGAAGGCATTGCAAGCAATGGAGTGAACATATCCTGACTCATGGATTTCAGGTGAACTGAGTCCTGATGTAACAAGAGTGGTATATGATAATTTAGCATAATTTCTAAAGCAATATTTGAACATGGAGCTTTCTTTTCTGGCTCAAGAATACTATGGGGAAACAATTGAGAAAATCTAAATATGAGTAGATGGAAAATATGAAACAGCGTGGAGTGTAGCTGATTAAGGAAATACTGCACTAGCGTGTGTGAGTCTAGGTTCAATTCCTACCATCATGCACACACACACACCCCAAACACACACACACCCCACACACAGAGAATACATATAACTACTATGTGTATATTCATGTATACCTTAAATGTATCTTATGTGTGTATAAACATTTGTATATTTTATGTGTACATACATAGACATGTGTATGTAAACATGTGTGCTATGTTTTATGTATATATGAATAGCCACCTATATTTGTGTATAATTATATAGGCTTATGTACATTCTATTAATGTAAAATGTATATGAATATATGTATACATATATAAGTTACACATACATATGTACATATACACACTAAAATTAAGTTTAGTAGAAAAGACTTAGTATAGTTATAAAAGAATACCATTATTTTTCAGAAATATATAAATTTCAGCATGAAGGACTATGATATTTGGTAAAGACTTTCAAAAATATGTATACTGTCACATATGCTGACACTGTTCTAGAACAAGTAAAAATAAAAACAATTATATAAACATTTCTAAGTGAGAAAATTTGGGGGAAAGATTCTGATTTTCTGTTTAATATTTGGTACCTTTCCGTTGTTTTTTAATTCCAAAAAAAGTATGAAATTAACGATAACCACTCCACATATAAATAATAATATCATGAAAAAGTAGTTTAATTCCAGGAAAAATACCTCCCTGACTGATAGAAATGACCTGTTTGACAAAACTGTGACAAATTGTATATATTTAATATTAAAATTTACTTCTGTTTATACATGTTAGCTAAAATCAGTGGATAAAGTTTCATATTGTCTAGTACACAGTTTTATATATGAAAGACATAAATGTATGAATGACAATACATTATTTAAATGGTCTTCCTTTCATTCATTCTTTTTTTTTTTGGCCAGTCCTGGGCCTTGGGCTCAGGGCCTGAGCACTGTCCCTGGCTTCTTCCCGCTCAAGGCTAGCACTCTGCCACTTGAGCCACAGCGCCGCTTCTGGCCGTTTTCTGTATATGTGGTGCTGGGGAACCGAACCTAGGGCCTCATGTATCCAAGGCAGGCACTCTTGCCACTAGGCTATATCCCCAGCCCGATGTTGTTGTTCTTATTTGGGGGCTTGAATTCATGTCCTAGACTCCATCCTTGAGGTTTTTTTGCTCAAAGCTAAAGGTCTAGCACTTTGACACAAAGCTCCACTTCTGGATTTGGGGTCCTTCATTGTCTATAAGAGTCTCAAAGGGACTTTTCTGCCCTTCTCAGTTGGTCTCCATTCTTATATTAAAAACAAAGGCAAACATAATTCACTTAGTTAGGTTGTGCACCTCATGGAGCTTGAACCCACAGCCAGGGTCTATATCTGAGCATTGTCATTCAAGTCTAGCACTCTACCATGTGAGCCACAGCTACAATTTCAGCTTATTTTTGCTGGTCATTTAGAGGTAAGCATTTCAAGGTCGTTCCTCCCAAGCTGGCTTTCAACTACAGTGCTTAGATCTCAACTTTTGTGTAGCCATGATTCCAGGCATGAGCCAGCTGGGTGCTACAAGTATTGCATTTTCAAGAAAGCTTCTCAATTTACACTAAAGTGATTTAAAAATACATAATACCCCTAGGAAGATTCAGCACGAACACTTGAAATGGATTGTGAAATAAAGGGAGCAATTCTACAAAGGACAAAGAACTGTTCCAAAATAGAAGATAATTATCAATAGCATATAGTAATTGCACTAAGACACATTGCTATCACATTTAACTTCATAAATAACACATAAGTTGAATCAAGCTCATCCCTCAATTAATTTCTTTCCTAATTTTCCTATCATTGTTCTTAAAATGTTTTCTTCCATTTGATAATTTTTACACTCTCTCCCCCTTCCACCCTGAGCAAGTAACTAGAAATGTCCTCTCTGCTGTAAAAATCACTTACAAGGTGACTGTTCTTGACCTCATTGGTGAAAATCTGGAGTGGAATGTTATCATCCGGGTCTTCCTCTTTTGCCAGGCTGGTATACCTGAGCCATTCAATAAGAACCCAAAGTAGTACATTATTAGCTAGTAACTGAGTTTTCACATCAGTCTTTATAGTTAATATGTTTGCAATCTATATTTTGTTGTTCACAAACACTCATGGATCAGTTATGCATTTGAATAAATGAAATAACATTGGAGGAAAGTAGGATAGGGTTGAGAAGAGAGCAGAGAGTACTCCACAGTGACACTTGGAAAGGAATCAGAGCCAGTATTTCAAGCGTGACTATCTAGAGGGGAGGGCCAACACTTTCCTAGACAACCAAAAGCAACAGGTGCTGAGAGCTAGCTCCATGCAGCATGAGAACGTAGATAGTGCCAAACCTGGGGCTTGCCTCAGAGACTGTGCATGGATTCTATGCTTTTGTGCTTCGGGCTATGGCTCTACCACGGGAGCCCCAGCTCTACTTCTGAATCTTCTGGGGGTTGATTGGAGATCAGAGTCTCTTGGACTCTCCTGCTCAGACTGCCTTCAAACTGCAATCCTCAGCCTCCTGAGGAAGATGGATTACAGGATGGAGCCTCTAGTGCCTGAAGACCTAAATATATACTTTCAGAGAATGTTAATTTATCATTTAAAGTGAAGGAAAATTTAGAGATTATAATCCACATGGCATAAAATACAGAATGTAGGTTATTTTGAATTGCAGACAGGACAAATAACAACCATAATGAATGAGTGAACATATATTGAGGATATTGGCTTTCAACTCTCCATTCACAAAGTGAAATATTAAATATAAACACTTGCTTAATACCTTTCCAGGAAAGAGCACCATTTTTCCTTTTGTTGGGTAGAACTGCAAATTAAAATGATAGACAATATTTAGTGATATTTCATAGACATGTTCTTAAGAAATCATGAAAGGTGAAAATACTGTCAATTAATTGGTATCCATGTGAACACAGACAAAACCGACCTTAGTGTTAACTGGGGTGTTGATGGACTGTGACCTGTATGGTGATCTTACTGTGATGTTAAGTAGACTACTGTAGAAGAGGAGTGGATTTGAATGGAATCACTGCCACTTGCAATGGAAGCCCCCTCATGATGGGCAAGTCTCACACCTGCCCTACATTCAGCTCCCTGTGATAATACCAACAAAGCTGGATGTGCTATTCAAACATTTAAAGAAATACAGTCATCCTGATTAAAGTACACAAAAGAAACATGTTCTTTAAATAGAATATTCTTTATCCAGAAATATATAGAAAAATTTGTAATTAACCAACGGGGAACATGAGAAAACCTAGAATGTTTCATTTTCCTTAAAGCATTTTCTGAAGTGTACGATGTTGTCTCATATCCTAGAAAATTTATTTTACATTAATATGAACAATGATCAAGATTACTGTAAGTCATGGTAGTGCGAGGTGGAATAGCTAAGTGATGAATGCAGAATCACTTCTTTGCTATTTCACTGCAGGTTCAGGGGTCAGCCGTAAGTCTTACCTGAAGGTGGCCTTGACTTTCTCCATGGGCCAGCCCAAAAGAAGGGACTTTCTGGAATGATCACCATCCTTTTCCTTGTCCCCACATTCAGCCATCCACAGGGCATGCAGTTGGATAACATTCTTAATCTTAAAGCATTTCTTATACCTAAAAAGAGCAACAAACACCATACCACTTAATTTACATCCACAATGTGTTGTGTTAAGAACTAGTCTCCCAAACTACTCCCTTGATTTTTTTTTGGGGGGGGGGGGGCTGGGGTTTTTGGTTTGCTGTTTTTTGTTTGTTTTTGTTTTTGGCCAGTCCTAGGACTTGAACTCTGGGCTTCTTTGTTCAAGGATAGCCACTTGATACACAGACCCACTTCCAACATTTTCTCTGTCTGTCGTACTGAGGAATTGACCCCAGGGCTTAATTCATGCTCGGCAAACACTAAGTGACATTCTCAGCTCCAACTATTCTTAGTTTTTTGTTTTTCTTTTTTTATCATTTTGAACCATGGACAGGAGCTCATCTATCTGTCACATTCTCAATCCTGTTGTTCTATCTGTGTTGGAGTAAGGGCCTCTGTGTGTAGTGCACCCTGATCCTAACTCTGGTTCCTACATCAAACTCTGCACGCTGTTGCTACAGGATGGACAGCATGCCTGGTGGTGTTCTTCATTCTTGACCATATTCTCAACAGTAACAACACTACAGGGACATGTGGGAATTCAATCCTTTGCGAACAAAATTGAAAAAGACCCTGTGGTCTTAAAGCCAGGGCTACATAAATGCTATTTGCTAGTGAAATGCATTTTGTGCAGAGCAGGAGTGTGCAGTGCACACATACTTGGTATTTGACACAAGCAGTAAATCACTGAGCAGGAAGAGGTGCTGTTCATTGCTCGTGCATCCTTCCTGCATCTGCACTGGGCCGTGGATGAGCAGGGTTCTACCAACAATCGTCCTTCTTAGGAAGATGGCTTTCCTGCTGCACAGAAAACACCACACATGGTCAGTGTTCAAACATAGGAGAGAGCTTCTCTGTTTTCACCTTTGTTTCATTGTAGGCTTATTGTCCAACTGAACAGAAGTGACTGGGATATTTTCACACATGCATAGAGCCTCCCAGGGACCAAATATCACCTTCCTTTGTGGACACCCACTTTTCCCCCCATATCTTTCATACCAAAGCCAGTATTGAACTTTCACATATGGAAGAATGGCTGTGTTTGGTATTTTGTGTGGTACGTGTCCCTTCACATACTGTGCTCTAGTGCTGTCTTCCTTACAGCAGATGACATGGTTTCATTCTACCTAATTCCCAGGAATGGTTTGGGTGTGTTTGCATGGTACTCAAAACTTAGTCTTATGAATTAAATCAAATAAATAGATGAGGTGAATAGGGCTTGGAAGAAAAAGAAGCAAAGATTCTTAAAAATTTCCAGGTGAACTATGGAGCTACTTGCTGGGATGTGGAAGTAGAACAGAGTTCTAGTTGACGGAAAGAAGATGGTTTCACAATGAATGCCTGCAATGTAAGTCTCTGAATAAAGAAGGTGGACATAGATTTGGCCTGGATGGTCACCTGGTGAACACCTATTGTCCTACTGGCTGGAGGAGGTTCCGGAATTGATTTCCTTCCTGTTCTCCATATCTCTCAATCCGTGGGTAGTGACATAAAGAGGGGTGCATGGGAACCTTGCCTGGAGATGTGAACATGCCTGAGTTTCCTCTCATGTGGGTCTGTGGGGAGACATGTACAAGACAACAGAAAGAGAGAGGGAAGAGGAAGAGAGAGTGTGAGAGAGAGAGAGAGAGAGAGAATAGCGAGGGAGGGAGACTATGTATTGTCTTGTTTTTGGTATTGCCAATCCTGGGGTTTGAACTCTGGACCTGGGTATTGTCCCTGATCTTCTTTTGCTCAAGGCTCTTGATTTACCCCTTGGCTCATACTGTCACTTTTGGTTTGGCACTTTTCAGCCTGGGCTGGCTTTGAACTATGATCCTCAGATCTCAGCCTCCCAAGTACCTAGATTAAAAGCATGAGAAATTGTCTTTTCTAAAAAAAAAAAAAGTATTTGAATAATTTAGGCTTCCTGCCCAGCTGATTATCGCTAAAGTCTGACAAGTAACATTTTTGGAATAAAAATGTATATAAACATGTACAAATGTAGACATGCCCGTAGGCAGATGATAGATATGGAATTATATCCCAGTAAATATGAAATAAAGTCAGCATTGAGAGCTAACTTATATATTTATGTTTTTGTGTGTGTGTGCTAGTTCTGAAACTAGAATTCAGGGTGTGGTGCTATCCTTGAACTTCGCTTGCTAAAGACTAGCATTTGATTGCTTAAGCCATAGTTGCATTTCTAGCTTTTGGGGGATGAGTTGGAGATGTGTCTCCAATTCCTGCACAGGCTTCCTAAGATCTGTGATGCTCAGATCTCAACCACCTGAATCTGTAGGATTATAGGCAGGAGCCACCAGTTTCTGACTTGACAGCCAATTTTCTAAAAGAATTAAACTATGCATGTTTTCTTTCTTGAATGAAAGGATAACCATACCTAAGACTGTGACTTTTAATTTAGAAATGTTTATTTTTGTTTTGTGCCAGTCCTGGGGCTTCTTTTTCTCAAGGCTAGCACTCTACCTCTTTAGCCACAGAGCCACTTCTGGCTTTTTCTATATATGTGGTACTGAAGAATCAAACCCAGGGTTTCCTGTATAAAAGGTGAGCACTTTACCACTAGGCTATATTCCCAGCCAGAAATGTTTATTTTTTATTACATCACTAAGTGTAACTGATTGCAGTATGTGCAATGTTACTGCCAGTTTGGTAATGATTATTATCAGAGTTTATCAGCCTTTTCTTTTTTTACAAGTAGACAATTGGGCCCCGTTCCAGCTTGAGGGTCCCAAGGATTTTCGTATAACATTTTGTAATAAGTTTTTAAGAGAAATATGGATGCCCAGTGTCAGTGCTTCCTGCTCATAATCCTGGATAGTCAGGGAAAAGACCTGAGGATCATGAGTGGAAGACAGGCCGGTCAGCAAGGGCCATGACACTGGCTACCTCTATTTGAAAAAAATATTTTGAGTCGAGTTGTGTTGCATAAAATGGGTAATACTTGCATAGAAGCCAAACATATTTCATAGTGAGGCTAGTGGAGTAGACCTTCGATATATAATCCTAAGAGTTCTTCCTGCAGGAATATCTACTCATGCATAGAATTCAGAGTTTCATTATGTGCTGGTTATTTTTATTTATTTTTCCCATAAGGCCACCCAACATCTAAAGTCTAAGGATGCACTTATTTACCTAGAGGAAATACTTAGCTTCCTCACTTTTTGAAAGTACATTCACACTTCCTTTTGTATTTGTTTGTTGACACACTAGCTTTGGGTGACCAATTTTCCCAGAAATGAACCCGCAGAACTATGCCTACTTAATCTTTGATAAAGGAGCTAAAAAAATAGGATGGAAGAAAGATAGGCACTTTAACAAATGGTACTTGCAAAACTGGTTCAATGCCTGCAACATATTAAAACTAGATCCTTATATATCACCCTGCACCACAATAAATTCCAAATGCATCAAAGACCTTGAAATTAAAACAGATATCATGAAAACACTAAAAGAAGGAATAGAAGAAACACTTGGGTTCCTTGGCACAAGATGAAACTTCCTTAACAAAGGCCCAGAAATACAACAAACCAAAGAAATGTTGGACAAATGGGACTGCAACAAACTGCAAAGCTTCTGCAGGGCAAAGGACATAGCTTGCAAGATAAAAAGAAAGCCCACAGATTGGGAAAAGATCTTGACCAGACATACAACAGACATAGGCCTCATATGTAAAATATATGCAGAATTAAAAAAATTAAATTCCTTCTAAACAAAACTGCAAAGAACCAACAGCCTCCTCAGCAAGTGGGCTAGAAACTTAAAAAGAGACTTCTCTGATGAGGAAAAGAGAATGGCCAAGAGACATAGGAAAAAGTGCTCTACATCACTGGCCACAAAAGAAATGCAAAGCAAAACAACATTGAAATTCCACCTCACCCAAGTGAGAATGTCATTATCAAGAAAACTAACAATAACAAATGTTGAATGGGATGTGGCCAAAAGGGAACCCTACTTCATTGTTGGTGGGAATGTAAGCTGGTTCAGCCACTCTGGAAAGAAGTATGGAGATTCCTCAGAAGGCTAAACATAGAGCTCCCCTATGACCCAGCAGCCCCACTTTTGGGCATTTATCCAAAAGACCACAAACACGAACACACTAAAGCCACCAGTACAACAATGTTCATTGCAGAACAATTTGTCATAGGTAAAATATGGAACCAACTCAGATGCCCCTCAGTAAACGAATGGATCAGTCAAATGTGGTACATATACACAATGGAATTTTATGCCTCTCAAAAAGAATGATATTGCCCCATTTATAAGGAAATGGAAGAATCTGGAAAAAAATATACTAAGTGAAGTGAGCCAGACCCAAAGAAACATGGATTCTATGGTCTCACTCATAGGGAATAATTAGCACAGGTTTAGGCTAGTCACAGCAGAGAATAACAAGAGCCCACAGCTACACCCTTATGCATAGATAAGATGATGCTAAGTGAAATGAACTCCATTTTATGGAAACGAGTGTTATATCACTGTTCTAATTACTCTCGACATGCCATGTGAAACCGTAGCATCTTTTCTTGATGATCCTCTTGTATCCCCTTCCTGTGGTTGTCCACGTGCTATCAATGTATCTCATCTGACTGCCCTCGATACTGTATATACTGGTATTAGAACTAGAGAAGTGAATGGGAATATCAAAATGGAGAGACAAAAGATAAAAAGACAAATGACTCCAAAAACAATACTTGCAAAACTATTTGGTGTAAACCAACTGAACAACTCATGGGGGAAGAGGGAAAAGAGGAGGGGGGAGAGGGGAAGGAGGGAGGAGGTAACAAACAGTACAAGAAATGTATCCAAAGCCTAACATATGAAATTGTAACCTTTCTGTACATAAGTTTGACAATAAATATGTAATTATTATTAAAAATTAAAATAAAAAATAAAGGGAAAATATGGCAAAAGATTGCTTGTGTAAAACTCCAATGTTCTAATGCACACACACACACACACATACACACACTAAATCTGTCATCACTGCTTTTCCTGTAGCATGAGTGGAAAACAGGATTTGCAGGGAATAAGAATCATCAGGAAGGGGAATCAGAAAGAAGAGGGAAACGAAGTTGAAGATAATCAAAGTAATTTATGTAAGGAAATGGAAAAATGAATTATCATAAAAACTACCTTCAAAAGAGTGGAGAGGAAACCAGTTGGTGGCTCACACCTGTAATCCCAGCTACTCAGGAGGATTAGATCTGAGAACCGAGGTTCAAAGCCAGCCCAGACAAGAAAGCCCACTGAGAGTCATAGCTCCAATCAACCAGAAAAAAGCTGGAGGTTGAAGCAAGGCTCAAGTGGTAGAGCACCAATGATCAGAAAAAGACAAATGAATTACCTATGCACATACACACAAATGTACACACATACTCATGCACACATGTATACCTACACACACACACACACACACACACGTACCACTACTAATGAATGTTCTTATAGTTGAAAATCAGGAATTCTTATATGAAATTAGCTTGCCACAGGTTTACTTGTATTTCTTAAAGATGTATATGAAATCCAGGTGCCGGTAGTTCAAACCTATCATCCTAACTACTCAGGAGGCTGAGATCAGAGGATCACGGTTCAAAGTCAGCCTGGGCAGGAAAGCCCATGAAACTCTTATCTCCAATTAGCCAACAGAAAACCAAAAGTGGTGCTGTGGCTCAAAGTGGTAGATTGTTAACCTTGAGCAAAAGAAGCTCAGGGATAGTGCCTAGGCCCCACAGCGCGCGCGCGCGCACGCGCACACACACACACACACACACACACACACACACACACAAGAAGAAGACAAAAAAGTAATCTATTCTCATTTTCTCTGTTCAGTATAGGGAAAGGGCTGAAACAAGGGCTGGAGAAGCATTTTGAAAACACAAAGGACCCCGATACCCCATCTCCAAAGCAAAGGCACCATGGCCTCTTCCATTGCCGATCACCCAGTCAGGAGCACTCCTTCTTTCAGAGCACAAGCTGTGTCCTCCTCTTCTCCATCCACTGGACAGCTCCAACTAAGCTCAGCATTTCCTTCACAAGCTCCTAACACCAAAACCTTCAACCACAGCACAACAAAAATCCTCTCCTGGCCCCAAGTCCTTCCTCCTTTCCCATAAAGGCCTTGGGATTCTTCTCCATTTTTCACTTATGAGAAACTCCCAGTGCAAAGAACAAAGCATAACAACCCATGAGAGCCAATCAGGTGGAAGGATAGCACATGACAACCAATGAAGCTCAAGTGGTAGAGCACTAGCCTTGAGAGAAAAGCTCAGAGGCAGTGCCCAGGCACTAAATTCAAGCCAGAAGACCAGGACAAAAAGAGTAAAAAAAAAAGGGGGGGTGGGGGCAATTAAATACTGGGGCCAATAAATAATTTAAGACTGGGCATGATTCAATAATGTAATCTTCACTACTTGGAAGGCAGAGATTTCAAGGATAAGAGTTCTAACCCAGCCCAGGCAAAAATTTCATGAGACTCCCAATGGCTAGAGGCAGTATTGTGTATCCAGCCACAGGCAAGACCTCCAAGCTACATGTGAAGTAAAAACAGGCAGATCTTTTGGTACAGCTAAACATTCAGATTATTTTCATATTCTTGATATTTTTAAAAACTGAAATAAATGTGTTCTGTGAAAAAAAAAACAAAAAAAAAAAAAAACAGGCAGATCACAATCCTGAAGTTAAATAAAAAGGTGGATCACAGGCTGGCTGGATAAGCCATAATTCAATCCTATCTGAAAAATGGCCAACACACAAAGGACTAGAGGCATGACACAGTGGCAAAGCGCCTGCCTAGTAAGCACAAGGCCTTGAATTCAAACTTGAAGACCAGCAAAAATTGAAAAAGAAAAAGACCTCAATGACAGGCACATTATCCTGGATCTCGGTGGGGTGAGAGGCAAGCAAAGCAATCATCCAAGCTACTGTCAAGCATCTACACAAGAAAGAGCACAGAACACAGGCTTGGAAAAGCAGGCAGGGAGGCAGCAAGTGCCAAGGAAGACCTTCAAAGCTAAAGATGTCCATGAGACAAAAGAGTGTGAGAAGTCGAGGCTGGGGAGGGAGGGGAATATACTCATTTGCTTCAGTTGCAAAGGCCACCAGAACCTTCTAATGCTTGACCTTACTTGTGCTTTTCCACCTAGCATGCTGCACCTACAAAAAGCAAGAGGAGCCAGGAAGTGGTGGCTTTCACCTGCCATCCTACATTATTCTGAGGTACAAACAAGCAGATCACAATTTAGGTCAACCCAAAGAATACACTTCATATTTCATTCAAAAATCAATGAATATAAAAACAGCTGCAAGTTTAGCTCATGAGTGCAAAACACAGTGCTCCAAAAAAAGGGGGTGGGAAGGGAGACCTGTATATCATAATCCCATTAAGACTGCAAATAACACCTGTTCTGCTGGCTCATGCTTGTCATCCTCAAGACGCTGAGATCATAGCACCAAGGTTCAAAGCCAACCCCAGGAAAGACAAATCTGAGAGACTCATCTCCAAATTACCAGCAAAAAGCCAGACATAGAGGTGTGGCTCACATGGTCCAGTACCAGACTTGAGTGGACAAGAGGTCCTGAGTTCAAATATGACTTTTGGCTCATAAACTGACTGATCTTTTTCACACCAAATATACATCCATTTTTGAAGTTTGTACAACTCCCCATAATCTCAGATTTGTATTTAGAACATTCAGGATAATGACTTTCTTTTAACTTTTGAAGTTTATAATCAAGCAGCCTCCAGAAATAGCCTAAGTCAGAGCTATCATTTCTCCATAGTATGTGCTCATTTAGGGCTGCACTTGTGGCATCACACAGGCTGTTGTAACTTCCTAAAATGGTGAGCCACACTTTACATGTACATACACATCCCAGTTTGGAGAGATCCTTAAATGCTGGGTGAGCAGGTGAAACTAGAATAAAAATTAAACGTACATTCAATCCACGAACCAGCACCTAAAAAGGAAGAGCTAATTGAATAACTCAGACTAAGAGGTAAATTGTTGCCCACAGGAAGGAGCTAAGGATTTACAAATAAGCAAAAGGCACATGCAGGATGTGGAGAAAGATCAACGCAGAACCTAGTGGCTCAAACCTGTAATCCCAGCTACTCCAGAAGCTGAGATCAGAAGAAACTGGTTCGAAGCCAGCTCAAGCAGATACATCCAAGAGACTCTCATCCCACATTAAGCCACAAAAAAGCTGGAAGCATAGATGAGGCTCAAGCAGTAGTAGTCCAGGATCAGAAAGCCAAGGGAGGGGCTGGGGATATGGCTTAGTGGCAAGAGTGCTTGCCTCGTATACATGAGGCCCTGGGTTCAATTCCCCAGCACCACATATACAGAAAATGGCCAGAAGTGGCGCTGTGGCTCAAGTGGCAGAGTGCTAGCCTTGAGCAAAAAGAAGCCAGGAACAGTGCTCCAAGCCAAAAAAAAAAAAAAGCCAAGGGAGGACATGAGGCTCTGAGGTCAAGCCCTAGTACTGGCACCGAAACAAGGCACTAGAATGTTCTGCCTAGGAAGAGGAGGCGTGTGACTTTGTCCTGGTGAGTCACCACCACACACAAACAGGAGGGTGAGCTTGGCGTGGGAGGCCACCATGGTCTTCTTGGTGGAGTCTATCTGCGAGCAGCCTTGCTGCAGGAACTTATTCCAGTGCTGCTCTTTCAGACACAGCAACTTCTCAGCTGGGACAGGAAAGAAGCAGAGGAAAAGGGTTTAGAGAGGGGCAAAATCAAAGATGGTTACTCCTCCACTCTTTATCATCACAACCACAATCAAAGCCACCAGTGCTCACACATGACGTCTTAGCCACCCAGGAGGCTGACATCTAAAGTGAAGTTTAAGGCCAACCAGGGCAGGAAAGTCTGTGAGACTCTTTATATCCCATGAACCACACAAAACAAGCCAGAAGTGGCACTGTGTTTCAAGTGGTAGAGTGCTAGCTTTGAGCAAAAGAAGCTCAGGGGGCTGGGAATGTGGATTACTGGTGGAGGGCTTGACTAGCATGCATGAAGCCCTTAGCACCACATATATAGAAAAAGCCAGAAGTTGTGCTGTAGCTCAAGTGGTAGAGTGCTAGCCTTGAGGGGAAAAAAAGAAGCCAGGGACAGTGCTCAGGCCCTGAGTTCAAGCTCCAGAACTGGCAAAAAAACCCACAGAAACAAATGTTTACAAATGCTAAGGTGTTGCCTATATCTCCCTTTACTTTTAGATTAAGGCATTCCTTCCCTTGGTGGGAGTATTTCTGACACTGGGACATGGTAGAATAGCAAGGGAATGTTTCCTCAGAGGCTAACCTTCCTCCCAGTTCCTGTGTATGGAAAACTAGTTTCCTTGTGTTTTTTTCTTTGTTTTCTTTTTCTCATTTACATTTTTTATTAGCACCAAAAAAAAAAAAAAAAAAAAAAAACCAAAGAAGAAGAAGCTCATGGACAGTGCCCACACTTCTGAGTTCAAGCCCCACAGCCAATTAAAAAACAAAACAAACAAACAAAAAAACACTGGACAGCGGTAGACATATCACATAGTAACCTCCTTGTATGACCTTTTCAAACCCTGAAAAAAATAAAAAATGCTAAATGTTAGCAAAACAAAAATCAACTATGAGTACATAATAACAATTATCAATCCTAGTAAGAAAAAAAAAACTGAAGATCATAGAACAACTTTCAGTTTTGTAACTATGAACATTATTTCATTCATTGACTTGCCATTACTCTTTTCTCAGTGCATATTTCTTTTTTGTTCCAGTCCTGGGGCTTGAACTCGGGGCCTGGGGGCTGTCCCTGAGCTTCTTTGTTCAAGGTTAGTGCTCCATCATTTGAGCCACAGTGCCACTTCCGATTTCCTGGTAGTTTACTGGAGATAAGAGTCTCACAGGGTTTCCTGCCTCAGCTCAAATCGTAATCCTGAGGGGTCAATGTTCTGAGTAGTTGGGACTACAGGCATGAGCCACAGCGCCCAGCTGCCTATTTCTTATATAGACAAGTACTTCTTACTGCTTGCTCACCTTGTTTAAAGGAGGGCTCTTCTGAGGGGAGTTCAGAACAAGGTCCACAGGATTTACAACCACACGCTGGTTCTTGGCGTCAGACAAGAACTTGAAAATATACAAGAGTTGATTTAGTGGTATTATCTTCCAAAGTTCTAGCCTAAGCCCAGTACCACTCTTGTGCAAAAAAATCTTAGGGACAGTGCCTAGGCCCTGAGTTCAAGTCCCAGGACCAACACAAATAATAATTATTACTATTAATTCAAGAAAATGTTAGGGTACAATAAGGATCTAGATTATCATCAAAATAAAAAAGCTTTTAGCTCATTTCTGTTTACATAACACTGTGATTTTGTGTCACTTTAAGGTTATTCCCTGGCTAATTTATTGTATCTTTTATTTCAAATTTCAGGTTATTTTCTATGTGTATTTTAAGTAGAAACCTTAAAATATTAGTTTTATTATTTTGTACAAGTAGGCTTGCATAGGGAAGATGAACATAATAAAATAGATCAAGTATTTCATAAGAGATGAAAAATATGTACAGCTTTACTTCAGAAAACATTTGAAAGGGAACTTTCATATTTGCACTTGGTGAGAATAAGGAATAAGGAAATACATTCATGATTCCATGGGCTTCTATACTACAATTTTCAGTTTTTCACATCTTAGAAATACAAACAAGCTGGGCACAGGAGGAAGACAAGGTAATCACACATAATACTGAAACTCTCTCTCTGGTTATAGATGCAAATCACAAAGTTAAACACACGCAAAAAGTAATAACAATAAAGAGTCGGGCACTGGTGGCTCATGACTATCATCCTAGCTACTCAGGAGGCTGAGATATAAAGGATCCTGGTTCAAATCCAGCCTGGGCAGAAAAGTCCATGAGATTATTCTTTCCAAAGAACTAGCAAAATGCTGAAAGTGGCACTGTAGCTCAAGTGGTAGAGCACCAGCCTTGAGCACAAAAGCTCAGGGACAGAGCCCAGATCCTGTGTTCACTCCAGAACAGGGCAGGGGAAAAAATCTGTAAGCTGAGAGGTAAGCAGTTAGAAAAGGAAAATTAGTGGCTTACCTTGCCTGGAGAAATGTCACAAAACACAAAGCCCAGGGTGTGGAGATGGTGTAATCCAGCAATCACGTCAGCACCAAACACTCAGACTATATCTTCCAGAAGGTTTTCGTCCTGAGCAATAACTGTATCTCAGGAGCCAGCTGCAAGGAGTTGAGTAAAAGTGATCTCCATAACCCACCACCATGTTAATGAAAGAGTGAAGGTGGGTACCACGGCTCACAACTGTAATCCCAGCTACTCAAGGAAGCTGAGATCTGAAGATCACAATTCAAGGGCAGCTCAGGCAGAAAAAAATAAATTAACTAATTAAGGGGCAGTGCGCAGGCCCTGAGTTCAAGCCCCAGGACTGGCAGGGTGGGGGGTTAGGGGGAGAGCCTCTCTGACTTATCTGCCTGGACTGGCTTTGAAACTCAATTTTCAGATCTCAAGCCTCCTGAGAAGTTAAACTATCTCAACATGTGATGGTCCTTGATTATTAGTCAATGTATACAAAGAAGTATGCAAACTCACCGCTTTGAATATTGCTGGTCCTAGGGTCTGAACTCAGGACCTGGGCACTGTCCATGATCCCCAGATCTCTGCCTCCTGAGTAGCTAGGATGATGAGTGCAAGCTACTGGTATCTAGTTCCATTTGCCCCCCCACACCCCCCATTACTGCTAAAATATAAAAATTTTAAGCTAAAAGCTGATGTGGCAACTGACACACCCATCTTCACTGGATTCCCAGAAAACTGTGCAAAGAAACTACTGTGACACAAAAGGGCCACCAGGTGGTGACATTTGCTAGCTCAAATCTCTTCAAGCTTTTCTCAAGTTCAATTCTCTTTTCCACAATAATAATAACAGTAACAAACTATAAACAAATAGGGTATGGGCTGAGAACGTGGCTTAGTGATAGAGGCAGAAGTGGGGTTGTGACTCAAGTGGTAGAATGCTAGCCTTGAGGAAAAGCAGCACAAGGACAGTGCCCAGGTCCTGAGTTCAAGTCCCAGGATTCGTGAAAAAAATTGCAGGGTGGATGAAGCTCTGTCATATAATGTTTTATTTTTTGGGGGGTGGGGGGCAATATATACTAGCATTGGGATTTGACTCAGGCCCTCACACCTTTGTTTAGCTGTTCTGCTCAAGGCTAGTGCTCTACCCTTTGAGCCATGCTTCTGGCTCACGGCTGGTTAACAGCAGTTAGAGTCTCACCGACTGGACTTATCTACCCTAGGCTAGCTCTGAACTGTGATCCTCAGATGTCCTCCTGAGTAGCTAGGATTTATAGGTGTGAGCCAACCAGAATGCAACTTGAAAGGACTTGTTCAAACTAAGCGGGTTGAAACTAAGAGGGTTGAAAGTAGGAACCACCCTCTTTCTTTGTAGACACTGAAGGGGTGATATGGAAATTATTGATAAGTCTTCTCTGAGTCTGGCATGTGGGGTTTGAGCCTTTCTCATTCTCTCACTAATATTAAAGATCTTAGAATCAACAGTCCTTTTTATTTTCCAGGCATGGGGCTCGAACCCAGGGTCTGGGTTCTATCCCTGGGCCTCTTTGTGCTCAAGGCTAGCACTTTACCACTTGAACCACAGCGCCACTTTTGGCTTTTTCTGAATCTCATTGACTTTTCTGTCCAGGCTGACTTTAAACCATGATCATCAGATCTCAGCCTCCTGAGATGCTGGGATTAGAGGTGTGAGCACTGGAATCTGGCTAAATAGTCCTTTAATTAATCACAGTTTCAATGAATATTTAAGTATTATCTGCCATTATGATTGTTTCCTTACAAAAACAGCGCAGATCTTAATCAAAGATGAGATGGATTTCTGACTGTGCATGTGCCAGTACTGGGACTTGAGCTCAGGGCCTGGGAGCTATCCTTTAGCTTTTCTTCTCAAGGTTGGAGCTCTACCACTTGCGTCACATCTCCCTTTCCAGCTTCTGTTAATTGGAAGAGTCTCTCAGATTTATCTGCCCAGGCAGGCTTTGGACCAGGATCCTCAGCTCTCAGCCTCCTGAGTAGCTGGGATTGCAGGCCTGTGCTCAGCTCCCATTCTTCCTAATCTGTTCACACATGAAGAACACCACAAGGGTCACTGATCTGCTCAAGGAATACGGTAGATTGTGATATGGATACGTTCACAGCAATTCTCGCAATACCTGGCGCCCACTCTCACATGTGCAGAACTCTACTACAAACCACAGGTGATTGCTGGTCTCGTACCATTCATGAAAAGTCACAATATTCTTGTGCTTAATTTCATATGTGAGACGGACCCACCGGGAAGAGGAGAGAAAAAAAGTTCTTGAACTCTTGATCATAAAACCTACTTGACTGTGTAATCAGGAGATTATTTTTAATGATGTAATTTACTTATTTCCAGACATTAGAAAGGAGGAGGAGGAAAGCTGGCCATAGGGAAACAGGTTAACAATGCATGATCTTTACAAACATCACACCTGTTAGGATGGCTACTGGGGAGGCAGAGCTCTGAGGATCCCAGTTTGAAGCCCGGGCACACAAATAGAAAGAGATTCTCCTCTCCCATTAACCAGCACAAATCTGGAAGTGAAGGTGGGGCTCAAGTGATGAGCACCAGCCTTGAGTGAAAAAGTGAAAGAAAAGCACAAAACCCTGAGTTCAAGATCCATGACCAACAACAATAACAAAATCTCCAGGACTTTCTTGCCCTGGCTGGCTTTGAATCGTGATCCTCAGATGGCAGCCTCTTGAGTAGCATGGATTATACAGGTGAGCCAGAGTGCCCAGCCCAATGGCCTCATTTATTAACTTTTTTTTCTCTCTCCCTCTCATTGTTTTGTTGGTACCAAACCCAGGATCTTGCGCATGATGGCCCAAAGCTCTACCACTGAGCTACATTCCCAGCCTTTGGTTTATTAAGACAGTGTCTAACTAGATATTCTCGAACTTGACATCCTGTCACCTCCCAGATGCCGGGATTACAGGTGTCCTCTAGCACACTCAGTATTTTGCTAGTCGCTGTTCTGATCAGAGTGCTGCATCTCCCAAGGCAGATAGAAACACAGCAGATTTACCCAGTTGGTAATTTCTGGTCTTTTGCACTTTTCTGTACAAAAGATGGCCACAAAGTTGATTGTTCCCTCCTGCTGCCCTTTATAGACAATTGTCTTGTGTCCCCTGCCAATCTCCTCATAGAGAATGAAGTATTCCATTGCTGGGTTGACTCCTTACAGAGGGCAAGAAAGAATCTTTAGCTCCCAAAAAGGAAACAGAAATGACACTGAGAGATACAAGGTGGATGAATGATGTGTGGATGCATGTGCAAATATGCAAATAAATGTGTGAATAGCACAATATGCAAATAAGGCATTTATAAATCCCATTCATAATTATAGATAATGAACCTAAGTATGGATAATAAGGCCTGTATGTAATGATATAATGAACAATACTAATGAAACGGCAAGTCATAAATAATTCAATTTTCTTTCGATATGATCTTGGGCTGCAGAAGTAGCTCAGTAGTAGAGTGCTGGCCTATAAAGGTGTAAGGTTATGGGCTCAACTCAATTCCCCAAGACTAGAAGGAAGAGGAAAAAAAAGCTTCTAACCAGGCACCAGTGCCTCACACCTGTGACCCTTAGCTAATCAGGAGGCTGAGATCTGAAGCTCCTAGTTACAAGCCACCCTAGAAAGGAAAGTTCCGAAGATTTTTTTCTTTTGGTCTGGACTTGAACTGAAGGTCCTGTGTGCTGTCCCTGAGCTCTTGTGCTCAAGGCTAGCATTCTACCACTTGAGCCACAGCTCTACTTCTGGCTTTTCAGTAGTTCACTGGCTCTGAACCATGATCCTCAGATCTCAGCCTCCTGAGTAGATAGGACTATAAGCAAGAGGCACCAGCGCCCAGCTCCTGAAAGATTCTTAGGTCCAATTAACTAGCCAAATGCCAGAAGTGGAGGTGTGGCTCAAATGGCAGAGCACCAAGCCTTGAGTCCAGAAAAAAACCGAGGGACAGCATCCATGCCCTGAGTTCAAGTCCTGTACTGTCATGTGTGCACACATACCAAAAAACCAACTGTAACTTCTTACCTGGAAAATTAACTCAAATACAGAAAACTGCAGAAAATGAATCTATACAGAGACACTCTACAGTCAGCACCCACCATCCAAGGAACCCTCCCATAGTGTATCTCCACAACTCTTTCTGCTCCCCTGAAACAGTCACCCAGCTGGCTCTCCCTTTTTCTAGGTTCACCGGAAACCCCACCATCTCACTCTACCCGCGTCACCCAGCGGGCCAAGGCTCGGGGTCCACAGTGGAGCACCCCACGTTTCTTCTCCCCACCCGCCACCCCATTTCACCCAGGTCCGGGGACCCGTGGTCCTCGACCCCAGGCCGCTGGGAGCAGAGTTTGAGGAGAAAGGCCGAGATCCAGGCATAAACAGCGAGCTGGGTGTTGCCCAATCCCTGAGGCGTCTGCGGGAGACACCACGCCGGGAAACAAACCCTTGGAAGGCCCCCGGGTGCTTCACCGGCCCCTGGGTGAGAAAGAAGCCAGTGAATCCACTTCAGGGCTCTGCCTCCTCCTGCAGGTGGGTCCACTGATCCAGGCTAGGGAGGGGGAGAAACCAGTCCAAAGGCGCGGACATGGACAAGGCCTCACTCCCCTCTGTGTTTGGAATCGCCTGGTCCGTTTCCAAGGTAGCTCAAGAGACGTGAGAAGACGGGTGGCGCTCATTGGCTGAGCACTTTGTTTCTATTGACTGGTGCCCGGAAGTCTCCAGCCAAGACTGGGGCCCCTACATGCCCCAGTCCTTCACACTACAGATTGGCGGGAAGAATGAAGGGAAGCTTGTAGACTCAGCCCCGCCTCCTCATCCATGGCAGCGAGCCGAAGGTTGGAAAGGTGTGGCTCCACTTCCGACTTTTTGGTGATTATTTGGCGGCAAGGCTCACAGTTTCCTGCTCGGGCTGGCTGTGAACTGTGGCCTCCTGAGTAGCTGGGATGACAGCAGACAAGAAGTGTTGGCGCTTCAGTAACTTTTTTTAAACAATTCATTATTATTATTTATATCGCAGTACTGGAGATCAAATCTACAGTGTCATGATTGCTAGGCAGTATATTCTACCATTGATCTGCAGTTCTCAGCCCTAACATGTCTTCAAGCTCATCAAGGCATTAAACATTAGATATTTGCCATTTTTCTACTTTCATTACTTCTTTTATTTTTATTTTTGCATCAGATCTGGGGCTTAAACTCAAGCTGTCATTGCAAGCTGTCACTTACGTTTGTCATTCAAGGTTAGTGCTCCACCACTTGAGCCACAGCTCCACTGCCTGCTTTTTTTTTCCAGTCCTGGGACTTGAACTCAGGGCCTGGACTCTGTCCCTGAGCTTCTTTTTTCTCAAAACTAGCACTCTACCACTTGAGCCATCTGACTTTTCCTGTTTATGTGGTGCTCAGGAATCGAAGCCAGGGCATCATGCCTGCTAGGCAAACACTATGCCACTAAGCCACATTCCCAGCCCACTGCTTTTTGGGCATGTAATTAATGGGTAGTAAGTCTCCCGGACTTACCTGCCCTGGACTGGCTTTGAACTGGAATCCTCAGATCGTTGCCTGAGTGGCTTGGATGATAGCCATGAGCCATGAGTGGCCCAACTGTTGTTCCACCTTTTATAACGGATTATTTAACCAATCTGGAATTGATTCTGGTGAACACTGGGTATTATGGTAGCATTTTATTTTGGCTCAAAATAATTAGGTAATTATCCTAGCACACATGCATGCACAGACACACACACACACACACACACACACACACACACACACAGCTTTTCTTTAGGAATTTATGATATCTTTCACAATATAGGCGACACTTTTAAATAGTGTATTAAAGCCTATTCCCAGCTTATTGGGACTGTTCCATTGAGCTATTTTTGCACTACTTGGAGACAGTTCCGTCGCTTAGATGAGGACGTCTTGTCCCGATCTTGATGTTCTGGAGGCACTGGTTGACGGACCCATCGGAGTGGATGCCAGAAGGATAGGCCATCTCCTGTAGAAACATAAACATGCCCTCGCCCCTGGGTTAACAACTCCCCGGGGACCCAATCTAGCCCAACTCCCAATCTAATTCAAACCGACTGCGGTTTATTTTTGCTTAGGCGGAGTAGGAAGTGTCGCTCAGCTCTTGCTAAAACATCTCCTTGAGGCAAATTTAAAAAGTTAAGGACAAATAGTGCTTCTGCAATAACAGCTCGGACTGTTTTTTAAATACTTTTCATAGAAGTTGCATATCCCTCAGTACTATCCATACTCCCCCTCTTTAGCTTTTTATTTTGTGTTTTTAATGTATAATGAGCTCTTTCTATTATACCTTGACCTTGAGGATTGTATTCAATACCTGTAACATGAAAAATGTTATGAAATTCTAAAAATTTTCATACTTGTTTACTGGAATAAGCTGGTGCATTGTCAGTTTTTATTTGAGAAGGAATCCCCATGACTGCAAATGTTTCTAGTAAATATTGAATAACATGAGTCCCTTTTTCCCCTGGTAGAGGTGTTGCTCAAATAAAAGAAGAATATGTGTCAATGGATACATGCACATATTGTAAGCGGCTAAATTCAGGGATGTGTGTTACATGCATTTGCCAAATTTCATTAGGAGCCAGGCCTCGAGGATTAGCACCATGGGGAAGAGTTAACAAATGCAAGGGTCGGCAAGTAGGACAGTTAGCAATGATTTGTTTAGCTTGTTTAAAGGGAATTTTATAAGTAACATGTAAATGAGCTGCATTAGAGTGCCAGGCAGCATGATCTTCTTCTGCTGAGGCAAAAGAGACTAAAGCAGCTACTTTAGCATTACCACATGCCATAAGACCTGGCAAATTACAATAAGCTCGAATATGGACTACATACAAAGAGTGTTGCCTCTGGCACAACAGGTTCTGTAATTGTTTAAATAGTGAACCTAGTGGGGGTTTTATTTGAGAAATAACAGCAGAGTATATATTGCATAAAACATGTGCTGCATAAGCAGAGTCAGTAATTAAATTGAAAGGTATCAAGAAATTTTCCAGAGCATATATAATAGCCTGTAACTCATTTTGTTGTGCTGATTGCCAAGGGGTAAAGAAAACTTGATATTTATCTTCTGTCCAAAAAGCACATTTGTTATTCTTAGTACCATCTACAAAAACAATGGGAGCATTTAGAATGGGCTCAGAGAGTAAGATATTATCAATAACATAAGTTTGTCTTTGAAAAAATTGCCAAAAAGGACTAGAAGGTAAATGGTATAAAATTTCCCCAGTGAAGCCATTTAAAGCCACAGGGAGAAGGACAGAGGTTTGTAACACAAAATCAAACTGCTGTTTAGGTATAGGGGTGATAATGAAGTAGGCGTCTTGCCCACTGATTTGCAGGCATCTTTTACGGCCTTGCATGATAATGAAACTGATCATCTTCAGATAGGTGGTTAACGTTTTGGAGAAAGTGTGTTTGGTATATATCCATTCCAAAGGCTTATTGTACTGAGCTAGCACCCCTGTAGGGTAGTCTTTGGTAAGTAAAATTAGCAACCGAATAGGGGCAGATAGGTCTACCTATCTAAGGAATTTTGAGCCAGGACCTTTTCCACTAAAAGTAACTCCTGATGTGCCTCATCAGTTAATTCACGAGGGCTATTTAAATCCGAATCTCCTTGAAGAATGGAAAATAGATTATGCAGCGCATGTGGGAATTCCTAAGGAAGGGCGAAGCCAATTGATGTCCCCTAGTAACTTTTGAACGTCATTGAGAGTTTTTAACTCTTCAGTACGAATTTTTATTAATTGAGGGGTAATTACTTGTCTTCTAACTAAATATCCCAGATACTTAAATGGTTCTTTTGTTTAAATGAATTTTATCAGGGGCAATTACTAAATTATACTGTTGAAAGTCTAAAGGCAAAATTTGTAACAATTTTGATACAAACATTTTAAATTTCATATCTCAGAATACATTTTTTATCTCAAGTCATTTACCAAGCCTGGTTGTATTAAAAGAAATCTGGAGCCTAGGTATCACCTATTGCTTCATGCTGCTTTTCACTTCCAAATTTCTTATCTAGAAAGGCATTCTAAAGCCTTTTAAAGTAGAGGCTTTCACACCTTTACCTCAGCCTGTATTTGCATAGAAAAACTGAAGCCCAGGGGGCACATTGCCTCCTGGTTGTCTGCTTTAAAAGAGCCATTTTCCTATATACAGAGAGTTAATGAAAGTTGTGTACTTCTATCCCCCATTAGTTTACATACTTTAAAATATTTACCTGATTATAAGTGACTTAAGATAGTTAATCTTACTGTTACATTACAGTTTACACTTATAAAATTTAGTACCTGATTCATTAAATTGATACCCCAAACAATTGTAACAAGAGTACACTTAGCAGTGTGCCCCAGAATTATAACCATGAGATTTCAGAGTTAGCATATTTGCCTTTTTAATACATCCAAATTGCAAACCTGTACAGAAATCGAGTTATATCAGGCAAATAAACTTTTAACTCTCCTTTAAGATATTCCAATTTTAATCCATCCTAAGAGGCAGTTTTTAGAAGTATCAGTCAAATCATACATTTTACCCTGAGGTTTCCAATATTTATACCTGAAAACAAAAGAAATAAAAGAAAGGCCTCCATTGGCCTGTCCTATAGAATGGGCCTATCTCCATCCTACTCCTTAGAGCTTGATGAACTGCCTTGGGGCCAGCTTGCCCTCTCCCACTATGAATGGACGCCACCCTACGGCTGTCCCATCACGTGGATCGGCTAAACTGCACTTTTGTCAGTTTACCCCTCACTACTGAGGATAGGTTCAAAGGCCCATGCTGTTTATTTATTTATTTTTAACCATGAATTAAAGAATTTTTAACTATAGTTCCTTTTAAAATAAAGTAATAATCCTCTAAAGCTTTTGGTAAAGCCCAAACTCGATGATCTTTTGAAGTTTAAAGTTAAACTAACCTATTTTTACATCATACATTTTTTATCTTGAACACATTCACACCCACATACATTTGTGCGCACGCACACACATACATACATTCACATATGTAAGTA
The DNA here is from genome assembly GCF_023159225.1 of Perognathus longimembris pacificus. Classification (NCBI taxonomy): domain Eukaryota; kingdom Metazoa; phylum Chordata; class Mammalia; order Rodentia; family Heteromyidae; genus Perognathus; species Perognathus longimembris. The sequence goes on from NC_063178.1 coordinate 46,682,327, forward strand.
TTTATGTAAAAAGAACTTAAAAGCAGTCAAAACAACTATCAGCTGTACATTTTTTTTAGTGGCAAAAGATATATTTTCCAATCTTACTCTTGTAATGACCAAAACTTAAAACAAAACCTTTAATGAATTATTTTTACATTGTTTAGTCTTATTCACTAGGGCCTATTAGTTTTAGTAAAGGATCTTAGCATACTAAATACTTTTTAGCTGAAGATAACTGGGTTGGGGTCCCCTGGAGTATTACTGAGTCCACCTAGCACTTGACTCTTAGTGTTTACTCTCAGGCTAAGATTAGCCTAGCCGGCTGTTTGAACTCAGCTCTTAGCAGCCTGCACTTTTTCTGCCTTCTTGCAGAAGGAGACACAGTACCTAGTAAATGTTTTGCCCATAGACATGTAAATGGACAACAGAAATATGGGAAACAAAAGCTTATGTTTAAAACTCGTACCAATCTTCAAGACAAACTAGTAAAGACAAAACAGGACATAGAACAGACGCTTTTACACCTTGGGTGGCATGTCCAGCGTCCACAAGCTGCCAGCCAGAGTGATGGAAAGTCCATAGGGCCCTGAAAATTCTCAGGGGGATCCTCCCCAGTGGAGATTACCATCCCCTGGCAATCAACCTGCCGAGGCCGCCCACCAGAGGACTTTTTTCCCAATTTAGCACTCCACATGAAACACAACTAATCAAACAAGGACAAAGACACATGAAACATGTAGTGCAGGTGCAAATTAAAAGTGCAATTGCAGTAAAAATTCTCGAGAAGTAAAAGAAAAATCACTAGTCCTTCCCCAATTCCAGGCTGATGGACTAAAACAGGGAGTGTCAGCTCCCCTGCTAGTGCCTGGTTGTAAAGAAAAGATGATGGGAAGCCTCCTTCACTGGAAGGGAGCCATGAGACGGCCCGGTATTACAGCTGTCCTAAGTTAAGTGAACCTGGTCAATATCTTGTTAATGAGGGGGCTGTGCTACACCTCCGGTTGGAGGGGGTTGAATGACAGGAAAATTTGATAGCAAGAGAGAGAAGCAGAACCATAGGACTTAGATTAATTAAAGTAAAAGTGGGCTTCGCGGCCGCAATTATTTGTTCTTTACTTTCACCTTCCTGACTGCCCCTGGCAGATCGAAAGAGCATCTGTAGCACTTTGACTGCACTGCTGAGCTGCCTAAATTAGCATCATTCTCTGAAGGAGCATAGGTAGAGGCTGAAGGCTTATTTGATGTTAATTTTTCTTTAACAAAACTGACAGGAGATAGTTCAGGTGTTGCCATGTCTTTTAGCTCCTGCCCAATTTGAGTTTTTACCTCCCCGGACAAATTATAAGCCTTCATAGCTTTTTCCACGTCAGCCTCTGGCTCAGCAGCTGATGTTATGATAGCATCAGGAGACATCATGCTCACGGCTGCATGTAAATGCCCAAACAGACCAAAATGTAACTGGAATCTTGTCTCCACACCGATATTCATTTTCCATATCATTCTCTACTCGTTCCCAGACTTCTAAATCTAAAGTGTCTCCCTCCAGGAACCATAGATTATACTCCACTACCACCTGTCCACACTCATCTCTTTGTGAACACGAGACCATAGCTCCGTCCCATTTCAATACATGGTGGATAAAATTAGAAAATAGAGTTGGTTTAGCTTGTCCCATAACCCCGTAATTTTTTAAGAATAGGAGCTCACCACACAGATCCCTTGTCTCCTGTGAATTACACACAGATCCCTTGTCTCCTGTGAATTAAAAATATCTCTCACCTCACTCGAGAGTTCCGCAATCTCCTGTGGATCAATTGTCAGGTCCCGGGTCCGGACGCCAGATGTTGAACCTGGGTAACTGCAGTCGAAATCAGGACGCGGGGGATGCAAGGCGAGTGAACCAATGCATACTTTATTCCAAGAGGGCCAGGGTTTATATAGGGTTAGAAACCAATTTTACAATTACAGGGTAAAAGATCAATACAGCATGACATTTGTCTCAAATACAAAAGTGGAGGAAATTTCCTACTGTGAGGGCAGGAACTCGGTACAAATGCCTTTCTAATTACAGGAGGTAGTGACTACAAAGATTGTTGATATCAAAACAAGGAACTGTATACAACTGAGGTAGAACTATAATTATCTCCTAGCTACTATCTCATCAATCTTGACTTCTCCAAATACTTGTGAAAATAACAGTGAGGAGACTTTCCTGTTTATAGTGAGAATCTAGTGAGGAGACTTTCCTGCTTATAGTGAGAATCTAGTGAGGAGACTTTCCTGTTTATAGTGAGAATCTAGTGAGGAGACTTTCCTGTTTATAGTGAGAATCTAACATTAAAGGCAGCCGGTCAAACAAGTCTCCTCAAGGAGACTTGCTAAGCAGGGGGAAAAAGGAGATTCTCACAACAACAAGTGGCTTCCTTTGGCCCACAAACACCAGGAACCCCTTACTGGGAATGTGTTCCCAAGGGCCTATTAGTGTGCTAATGAGGCATCGGAGTAACCGCGCTGGGGCTAAATTTTTCCACTGGTTGGAGACTATAGTTCTCCAACACCCTACCATTCCCACTCTCATCTGTGGAAACATGTCGATGTTCAGCAGTGTTCCAATCAGGGAAGATATGGCTCCTGAAAGTCCTGTAAGCACTGCTATAGACTTTCTGTCTCGCATAGAGTTATAGTTTGGAATCTTGTACTTCCCAAAGAGGAAAATGAAAGGATTTTTAAATGCTGTCCATATTCCATATTGAACATCATAAATATCAAACCTCAGAGTCAAGTTATGTAAAAAGTCAGGGTTTTCATTGATCTCTTCAATAAGAAAAGCCAAGGCCAAAATAAACTGGTAGTTCTTGAAGGTCAGCCTGTATAATGAGCACAGAAATTCAGTAGTATTTCAAATTTACAACTTGGATTGATTTAATCCTTGCTTCTCTGCAAAATAAATATGTAAAATATTACTGCCAATTGGGACAGAATATGAATGTAGTGTCTTGTGTTTGTGTATAGGGTTATCTAAGGACATGAAAAGAATTCGTCATGAATCACATTTAGAAACTTAATTAAGTTGCCATGGAGCTTGCTTGTTTTCCATCACCACAGGGACCACAGCAAAATTTTTCCAGTAAACATGGAGTAGGCTCTCATGAGACACCAAATATTGTGTTACATTCACCTCAGGTAACGATCTCTATTTGTTTGAAAAATCTTGTTTTTCAAGACACCAGTTTATGTTGTATGGTTATATTGTAGGTCCAACTAACAAATGCTCAATGAATAACTTCATTCCGAAGCAAAGTGTCATTCAATAAAGATTCTATACCAAGCTGTGCTCACAGACCCAACAACATGAACAGATTTTTCCGCACTGTCAACCAGAATCAGAGGTAAAATATCAGTTGAGATAATTCTGTTCTTATTTATGTAATGATACCAAAGGCAGTCATCCACTTCCAAGGCACTCATTAAGGAGAGAGGAGCCTCCAACATGAGGGATGAAGGATGAATTGTGAAGAAGCTTTACATGGAAATCCAATTCTTATGGCACAATCAGAAATTTAAGTAAGCCCATCCTCTAACCAATATATTTAGATTGCTATACTTGAAAGGAAGAAAACAGGGCAAAAAAATCAAAGATAATTCATTTCTTTTTGGGGGCATGTCTATGTATGCAATGGTGTATGCTTGATTACACATTCTAAAGAAATTATTATAATGAAATCAATCCACGCTGTTCAAAGAAATAAACAATGGAGGCAACATGGAAACACAAATGATGCAAAATAGACAGAAAGAATCCATAGAAATACAAAAAAGTGGCAATTAAAGGAAGCTTAATTCTTACAGAAAATAACCAGGCTATAGGGCAGGCAATGAAAGACCTGGAAGATAGTCGTAAAAATGCTTTAAAAACACTGTGATATATGTCTTTATGAAAAGAAAGAAAACATATACCATAGAATTCCTGAGCATAATGAGACTAACTAAAGAGTATTAAAGAATTCATGGCACCTACAAAGAGAAACCTAAAAGAATATCACAAGATGGATAGGGGTCCAATGAAAATATAATCTCCCAGAAAAAGATATGTGAGAAGACAAAGATAAATCAACGAAGCAAAGGGGTCCATATGAAAAATGAAACTTCAGTAAAGATACTGAAGCCATCAAAAATGACCAATTAGAAGGGAAAGAAAAAAAACAAAGTATAGACTGCCTCATTCTATTATTTTTTCTTTTTTCAATTGTTATTGCAAAGTTGATGTACACAGAGATAAGTTACAGAAATCAGGTGGTGAGTACATTTCTTTTTGAAGGATTCCACCTTTCCCCACATTTTCTCTCAGTTTGCACTCCAGATCCATTCCTTGAGAAATTGTATATTTCATTTTTAAGCCAGGGTCTAGTGTGTGTCACTGATGCAATTGTTCATCATTTGTAAAAGTATTTCTGTGATCCCCATTACCATCAGCAATACATGCAAGAAAGAAATTAAATACAGTGATGAAGAAGAAGACAAAGAATCAACCTAAACAAACAAAATAACAAAAAAATTGTTTCCATTTCTTGGGGGTTATGTTTAGTAAACATCAGCTTATAATCATGTGCATATAGCTATTGAGCCTATGTTGTCCTCTTCTGTGAGAATATCCTCGTTTAGTCTCACTGTGTGAATGTTTAGAATCCTGTATAATTTACATGTAAGTTTTTCTCATTTCTGGTGTGTTTACATGTGTGTGAGTGTGCAAAGAATGAAACAGACAGTCAAACTATTGCTACCTATTCATCTCACAAAGGATTAATACCACAGTATAAAACAATTCCAAAATTTAAACACCAGTAAGAAAAAGTCCAGTTATGGAACAGGCACATGGCTAGAAACATTAAAAATTAAAAATTACAACTGGAAAACCAATATGGAAAAAAAAGTTTAATCATTTAAACAGTCAGAACAATAAATATCAAAGCTACAATGAGTTACCCATCAAGCAAGGCAAAAATTGCAATTTCAGGGCTGGGAATATGGCCTAGTGGCAAGAGTGCTTGTCTCATATACATGAAGCCTGGGTTTGAATCACCACCACCACATATGTAGAAAACGGCCGGAAATGTTGCTGTAGATCAAGTGGCAGAGTGATAGCCTTGAGCAAAAAGAACCTAGGGACAGTTCTCAGGCCCTGAGTCCAAGTGCCAGGACTGGCAAAAAAAAAAAGATGCAGTTTCACTGGAAATGAAAAATGGATGTAGGCAATGAGGAAATGGAAAACATCAGGCTGAAATTTTAGGGCCAGAAAAGTTTAAGTTCAATTGGAAGATGGCAGTTTGGGCAGAAGAAATATGCATCTTTAAATGATTATATCAAGCATACAAAAACTCAGGGGCGAGATCTGAGCTGGATATGCATGATAGACACATGGCATTTAAATGCTGCTCCCTTGTGGTAGAAGTAAAAAAAGTAGTTACTTCATATATATTAATTTAATAATGCATTAAATACTTGCAGATTCCAGTATTTCAAAAAAAAAAATGTTAAGAGAAGCCCTGCCTATGTGAGCCTTGAAGGGTCCCATTGAGCTAGAAGGAGTTTATACTTTCATTGTTTATTTTTGTCTTGGTAAAGTTCTTCTCATAATGCTATGGGAACTAAAGGCTTCACATTTCAGAATTACTGTTCCAATACATTCATGTGAGGATAATATAGACTCCTATTTGTCATTCATGAATATTTGTACCTGTTCTGTATGAATCAAACCATGCAGTTGTCCAAGCAGATGATCTCAAACCCAGAGGGAACTTCTGAAATTTGCTGAATTTCTTCATTAGAAAAACCAAAAATAGGAAGTAAACTTATTTCAAATGTTCTGTGTTCTTGTATGGAAGTATCACAATGGATCCCCATCTTAATATTTTTTACACATTCAAAACAAAATATTTTTTAAGTCCCCAATACTGCAGTGCTGGTGTTGATATACAGAAACTAAAGATTGTATACATGCCAGAAAACTAAAATTAAATCAATGAGCAACCTGTGCAGCTTGATCATGCCTGAATTACTAGTTGATCAGGAGGATGAGCCCTATGGATCCTGAGTAAAAGGAAACAAGGACAGAAAAGTCCATGACATAACCAACAAAAAGCCAGAAGTGGTGTTATGGCTCCAATCTTGAGCATTAGCCTTGACAGACAAGACCATTCGAGACTGCAAACAAGCTAAACACGGATGTCTCATACCTGGAATCCTAGCTACTTCAGAAAGCTGAACATGATCAGAAGAAATTAGAGACATCATATTGATTTAATAACCAAAAAGTGCCCAATGTGAAGCTCTTGTTCAAGTGCTAGAGGACTATCCTTCAGCAAACTGCTCAGGGACAGTGTCAAGGCTCTAACTTCCCAGGACAAGTACAAAAGAAAAACCCAAACAAAATGGTAAGCAAACACACTACTACTGATCAGTGACTAGTTAGTGCTCCCATCTATGGGCAGCTATCTTGGGCTACACCACTCATATCAGCAGTTGAAAAGGAGAGCACCTGATAGAGGCAATGACATTTTCTCTTGAAATGAGTATCCAACAGACTGCTAGGGTTCCTTGAAGGGTGACATAGTCATTTTTTTTCTTTGTTCTTATTTTTCTTGCACAGCCATTTGTTAGTGATACCCTCGGGTACAGACCATAGCCAAGGATATGTATTTGAATGAGTAAAGCAGATCTCATCTTAGGTAGATAAAATTCTCCTATAAGGTCTTTGAAATAATTCTTGGTAAACCTGGATTGTGGAGCATATGTGATAGGAAACAATGACACTTAACTTTGGTTTGTCTAAAGTAAAAGAGTGTGAAAGAAAGGAAAAGAAACAGAGAGTCAGAAAATGCACCTAAGGGCTTGTAATCAGATCCTGGACCCTGTCTTTGAGCTTTATTGCTAAATACTAGAGGTTTGCCATTTCAGCCAAAGTGACACTTCCAGCTTTGGCTGATTAAATGGAGATAAAGGTCTCAGTGATTTTCATGCTTGGCCTGGCTTCAAACCTTGATCCTCAGATACCACAATCCTGAGTAGTTAGTATTACCTCATAACCTAGCAGTCTACAATATAGACTTTTTTTTCAGATTCCTCAAAATGTAAGTGTAACCAAAGACAAGGTCTGACACCACTGGCCTGTGGGGAACAAACTGCTTCTGCAGCATTATACCAGCTCAGGTTGTTCTTAATGATATCAGTTCATTGTGAAGAGCATACAGCTTAAAGTGAAGCATTTTACAGCCCTAGAAAGACAAGGTATATGGAAGGAAATCAAATTCCTTTTCTAGCTAGCAGGTAGAAATTTACTCCACAGTAGATGGCAGATAAAATAATGAAAATGAGCTGTTTTGTTGTAGTACAGATGAGTTGTCAGGGTGAAGAAGACAGAGAGCACTCATCTACACAGAGTTTCCCAAGCCATTCCATGTCCTGAGAACAAAAGAGTAAATGGAAATAAATTGATGAGTAACTTCTGGCTTTTTCTCCTCATGCCCACAAGCATCACTATTATTGCAATCTGCACCCAAAGTGTAGAGAGGGAAAAAACCCAGCAATCATCACACCTCCATCTATATGTGCTCGCTGCTTCATGGTAGAAAAGCAGCTACTTCCAGCCAAGGACCTTACCGGGAGGGGAAACTGGAGAAGATGGAATGTGAAAATCAAAAGGCACATCCCCTGGGGCTGGGGATATAGCCTAGTGGCAAGAGTGCCTGCCTCGGATACACGAGGCCCTAGGTTTGATTCCCCAGCACCACATATACAGAAAACGGCCAGAAGTGGCGCTGTGGCTCAAGTGGCAGAGTGCTAGCCTTGAGTGGGAAGAAGCCAGGGACAGTGCTCAGGCCCTGAGTCCAAGGCCCAGGACTGGCCCCCCCCCCCAAAAAAAAAAAAAGAAAAAAAAAAAAAGGCACATCCCTGAAGCATCTGCCAAATTGAAATCTTGGCTGGAAGGAAGGCCCACAGTTTCAGGTGTATATTTATTATTATCTTCGTGTGTGTGCATAAGTGCCTTTTTATTGACAGAGATATGTACTGTAGAATACGTTTCTTGGAAAGCTCTTTTATGTGCAAAACTCTTCCCAGGGGCTCTGCATCTGAGGCCTTGTGTCCAGGAGGAAAACACAAATTAAAAACATGTTTGAAGATTCTCCTTCTTCATCACAGGTGCTATGCTTTCTTCCAAGACTACTGATAGTGAGGCCCTTGGGATGAAGTTAACTTTGATAGATTTTTTTTTTTTTTTTTTTTTTTTTTTTTGGCCAGTCCTGGGCCTTGGACTCAGGGCCTGAGCACTGTCCCTGGCTTCTTCCCGCTCAAGGCTAGCACTTCGCCACTTGAGCCACAGCGCCGTTTCTGGCCGTTTTCTGTATATGTGGTGCTGGGGAATCGAACCTAGGGCCTCGTGTATCCGAGGCAGGCACTCTTGCCACTAGGCTATATCCCCAGCCCAACTTTGATAGATTTTTGTCAGACATCTGAGGCTTGACAGTATTTGTATGAAAGCCTTTTGGGTTGATGCAACTGTATTGCATCAGTAGAGCCATGTCACATGCATGTTGAAATGGCCAGAAAACAATATATGCCAGTGGGATATCAACCAAAGTTGTTCACTTCACAAATTCACTATGCAGAACACTGACAGAACATTGCTGGTTGATCCAGGCCAGTTGCCCTAAATTTCTATGTGCACAGACCTCCACAAACCACCCCTACCTCTTCAAGGACATACGCGGAGAGAGAGGGAGGAAAAGAAGGAGGGCCTATTAATAGACAAACTTTTCCATTTGCCTGAATGCTCCCAGAAATTATGTCAGTTCCATAAAATATTGGGGGTCCAGTGTCCCATGAAGGGGCCACGTGGAGTTATTATCCAGTGAATATCAGGGCCAAATTTGGTTGTATAGGAGTATGAGATTATGAGGTTTAAGACTGGAATCAAACTCATGCCATTGTAGCTTGTGTCCTGAGGAATTTTATACTGTGTCCCAACCATGATGAGCGACCAACAGAGCTGACAGTGGAGCTACCACAGGCAACCCCAAGAAGCAGTCTGTTTAGCCAACACAGAGAGAACAGGCACAAGAGGGGTCATCCCATGGAACGGTTCAGTTCCTTGGCCTATGGCCTGGTGACTTACTCCTCTGGGTTAGGGCTCAGACCTTGGCACCAAGATTCTCCTCCCTATTTTGGCATGGTGGCCTCATGTAAAATGGACTCTGAGCTCCCAGCTTGCTGTGAATGGTCACTCACCCAGGGAGAGGGGCAAATCAATCTCTGGAGTGGTGAATGGAAGTAGAGCCCTGGATTAGAATTGGCAGTTCTCTGGGTGGGCCTGAAACCAGCACAGCTTCCTAGGGTCAGCTGGAACTCCTAGTAGTGTAAAACAAACTCACCAGGGAAGCCTTCATCCTAGTCATGGCACCAATGAAAGCACCCATCACAACAGACCACATGGACACAATCATGTCCAGGGAAACAGCTTATTTGTTGGCCAGGATGACGAGACCACCATACCCATGGGAGAGGGAGAAATGTGGCTTCTCCCTGTTCAGGACCATCCTTATAGCATTGGGGCTGGAGGTGGGAGTTAGTTTGAATGTGCAGGTCACTGAAAATAGCGCATAGGCAGGGTGGATTCAAGGTCTTGATGGACAGTGGGAATTGGGATTGATCCCGGAGAAAGCAGTAGGAGCCCAGGGAAGAGTTCTCTTTTGCCTGTGAAGGGCACAGTAGAGTTCATTTCTGAGTGGAGGGTGTTCTGCTGGTGCATCGGGGGGCTAGAGATACTAACATTCTTCTGGTTCTCTGTGGGTCAATTGCAGATAAGTGTCTCATGGACTGCCTACCAAGGCTAGCTTGGAACCATGACCCACAGATCTCAGCCTCCTGAGTAGCTAGGATGACAGGTGTGTACCTGGATGGCTGGTTCTAGTTTTATCACCAGTCTGGATACTGTGTGTTCAATTTGATATTCTTTGAATCTAAAAGAGCTGTTGATTTTATTTCCTTTGCGTGTGTGCATGTGTGTGTGTGTGTGTGTGTGCATGAGAATATGCCTTTCTATATCTTTCCTGTAGGAACTATAAAGTAATTGTATGAGACAGACATCGTTTTATCTTGATGGTAGCACAGTTTCACTTTTTTTTTTTTTTTTGGCCAGTCCTGTGGCTTGGACTCAGGGCCTGAGCACTCTCCCTGGCTTCTTTTTGCTCAAGGCTAGCACTCTGCCACTTGAGCCACAGCGCCACTTCTGGCCGTTTTCTGTATATGTGGTGCTGGGGAATTGAACCCAGGGCCTCATGTATACAAGGCAGGCACTCTTGCCACTAGGCCATATTCCCAGCCCCACAGTTTCACTCTTTTGGTGCCTCACATGAAAATAAGATGAGCCAAAGCCTGAGGACATCATCCTATAGATCTGTGACGGAACTCGTATGGGTTCCAATCTCAATCCACTACTCCTGTCAGTGAATAAGCTTGTGCATACATAGATTATTATATGTATACATATAATATGTACTTCCCTGTGATACTTTTCCCTTATTAACACCAGTGTCAGCACAAGAATTTCTCCTTTACAATTGATTATAATATTTGTATAACATGGACGGGATGTCGTAAGGATCATCGATATGTCTCTTTTCTTACTCACATTTGGTAACTTGCTCCCCTTCCTGATGGTCAAAATGCACTCTGACTTCTGCATAGTGGGTACTGGGAGCTCATATTTGGTAATACGAGTTAAGTGCTTGCTACTGAATGGGCAATCAGTGTTTTTATTCAACAACAGTAATCAAATTTATGGATAAAATTGTCAAAATCAAGAAGAAAGAGAAAATATGAATTTCAATATAAACTGAAGCACATTGACCATGTCCTGATAAAAATACTAATGATATACAAATATTTGATAAGTCGTAGTCTATGTAAAATGAACATGAATACGATGGGTTTATTTTTGCCAATACATAGTTGTTTTTCCAACTCTAAACAAAAGCAATAGAAATCCACTGTCATTATGGAATTATGTATTAGAAATAAAGATTTCAGAACAAAGGCACAATAACAATACAAGAGGGCAAGAAGGGCTTCCATTATGTGTCCATGTGTTTTCAACAGTCAAACCTAGTATAAAACTCAATGATTTGGTCTATTTAATTATGAGTAAAGCATTTCGTATAAAATTAAGACACTGTACATATAATATTTACTTGCTGTCAACCGATGTAACAACAATTGATAACATAAAAAGCATACATGGGCTGGGGATATGGCCTAGTGGCAAGAGAGCTTGCCTCGTATACATGAGGCCCTGGGTTCGATTCCCCAGCACCATATATACAGAAAACGGCCAGAAGTGGCACTGTGGCTCAAGTGGCGGAGTGCTAGCCTTGAGCAAAAGGAATCCAGGGACAGTGCTCAGGCCCTGAGTCCAAGGCCCAGGACTGGCCAAAAAAAAAAAAAAGAAAGAAAAAAAAACATACATGTATATTGAATATATCTAACGTTGTATGTATAATATTCTTAAGTGATTAAGCTAGGATAAGTTTAAATGTATATACAGCCATATATAATCAAACTATTATGAATCTATACTTTCTCCCACCAATACTCCATTAATCCAATACATCGTGTTATAAAATTGAAGTGTATTTTTGTTGCATACAAAAAACATTCTTGAAATTTTAAAACTATAGAGAGAGCAAAGTGGGGGACAAGAAGACAAAGGATGAAAGGAATAGAGAGAGGGAAGGGATACAGAGAATGGGGAGAGAATGATCAAAGAAAACAGATTGAGGAATGTTGCAAAAGGCAGATATGTGAATAGAAATAAAATGAAAATATTAATATAATATATTTGGGGATTAAGCAGTGTAGTGATATAGGAGGAATTTAATGTGTCTTAAAATTATGTCAATATAATTTAGTTTAATTCAACTACCTAGGAAGGTGTAATACAGGGGTCAGATTTTCAAACCAACCTGGGAAGAAAAGTCCATTGAGACTCTTGTCTTCAGTTCACCACCACAGAGCCAAAAGGAGGTCTGTGACTCAAGCGGTAAAACCATAGTTTTAGAAAACAATAAAGTCACTGACAGTACATAGGCTTTAAGTTCAAGTCCCAAGACAGATGCCCAAACAGAAACTTTAAGTAAATGATTAATAAAGAAAAAAATTACAAAACAAATCAAGAGTGAAAAATATACTAATTGGGATGATGGAATGAATGCAGAATAAATAGGAATATCAAATAATTAAAAAATGCAACTTTAGCTAGCACTTGTGATTGTACCATCATTAGAGAAATTAGAAGCAGCACTAATTCATGAGATTATTTCAAATATATAAAATAATATCTGCTTGAGAATAGAAATGTAGATTTAATCCAAAAATTCATACATGTGACCTTAAGATGGATTATTCTTCCCAATGTGCATTTTATTCCGGAGGGCATGTAGAACATTTCTATCTGGCCTTAACAAGATGATATAGCACTTGGGGGCAAAGATGCAGCCTAAGAGTCCTGCACTAGAGGTCAAGATGGAGAAGACCTCTATAGCCACCATGAGCTTCCCCTTGGCACTGTGGTAGACAGGCAGGAAGGTGAGCCACACACTACAGAATACCAGCATGCTGAAGGTGAGGAACTTTGCTTCATTGAAGATGTCAGGCAGGTTCCTGGCCAGGAAAGCCACAGTGAAGCTGGCCAGGGCCAGGGAGGCCAGGAATCCCAAGACACAGTAGAAAGCAGTGAGAGAGCCCTTATTACACAGGATGATGATGAGGCCATGTTCAGAGTGGGCATCCGTGTCAATGAAAGGAGGAGAGGTTCCCAGCCAGATTGCACAGAGAATAACCTGGATCAGAGTACAGATGGGAATGATGATGTTAGGGGCCCTTGATACCAGCAGCCACCTCATCGTTCTCCCTGGAGAAGTGAACTTGAAGACCATAACCGCAGTTACAGTTTTGGCCAAGACAGCAGAAACAGCTATAGTGAATGTAACACCAAATGTGGTTTGCTGTAGAATGCAGGTGACTGAGTTGGGGCGGCCAATAAAGAGCAAGGAACAGAGGAAGCAGAAGATGAGGGAGATGAGCAGGATGTAGCTGAGAGCCTGGTTATTAGCCTTGACAATGGGGGTGTTGTGATGTTTCACAAAGACCCCAAGAACAACTGCTGTGAGTGTAGATAAACCGAGAGCCACGCTTGCCAAGGCAATCCCCAAGGGCTCTCCATAAGCCAGGAAACTTACAGCTCTTAGGAGGCACTGGTTTCTCTCTGTGTTGGAATACTGATGATCTGTACACTTCACACACTGCTCCATATCTGGTGAGAAGTGTGGTCTATCATTAGTTCTTGTTTAGTTCCATTCATTTTTTCAAAAAAATTAAGAAATTGTTTAGGTAGATGTAATCCTAACACATTAACATTTCCTATCATAAATGTACTTTCATTTTCTACATCAAAACCTTCTAACTTTCCATATTCTTCTTTATGTAAACTATTTTTTCAACTTTTTATTTCCTCTTCAGTAACCACATGTATCAACAATGTGCCAATTCTGACAGGCTAATATTGTAACACCCTTTGTTTTAATACTTTTGTCACTCTTTTTAGCAGTTAGCAGTGCGCACAGTTCCGTAACCCTATAGAAAATTGTGAATGACACGGCATAAATTTTCATACATGTCTTTTTCTAACACTGTTAATCTCTGTGGCTCATACTTGCAGTCCTACTCATCTGTGAAGTAATGGAACAGAGAAAACAATCTTTGATTCTCCAAAGCCATGGTATGTACAACACTCAGTCTCACTTCTTAAACCGATTCCATCTTTCTGAACACTTTCTCTGTTGCAGGACCAGTTCTCTGTACTATGAAATAAAAGTGTGCAAAATCAGTGTTTTCTGTGCGAACAAAATGTATCTATTATGGTAAACACGCTCCTGAATATGATGTGCTTAATTTTTTGTTAGAGTTTTAAACTTAGTGATTAATGACAAGAAGGATTTCCTGTAGATAAGTTTGCCTGCATAGACTAGAAAATATTAATAAAATATTTTTTTTTCAAATCGTGAACTGTGGTATTTAAACTAGGAATGCCATCAGTTCTCACAGTTAAATTAACAGGGCAAAGGAATATGGGCTCTGTAATCTTAATATACAACTTTTGCATTGACTTTATTGGATTGTGGAAATCTAGGGAGAGATGAAGAAATTCTCCCAAAATCATGGGCTTACCTGTACCATTAGCAATCTCATTCTCTGGGCAAGGGGTACAATCAAAGCAACAGACAGCCTCCCCCTCCTGAGGAGATTTCCTATATCCAGGACCACAGCTCTCACTGCAGACAGAATGAGGAGTCTGAGGGAAATCATATACTTGTCAGTAACTATTCAGATTTTACCTAACACTCTAAAACCTTCAGTATTTTAAGACTTAAGTTATTAATCAATATTTCCTTGCAAGTAAGTCTAGTAACTGAAGACAGTTACTGACTTTATATGCTATGAGTTATTGAGTAATGTGGGAACTTTTAAAGGTAGAAATTAATGGTGAGAAGGTTAAGTCCTAGTTTCCTGCCCTATGGAATTGTATTGAATTCATGTCATTATATGTTGTCTCACCTGTGGCATGGTAAAGAGAAGAGAGGAGGAATCCTTTTCAAACCTCTAAATGATGTAAAGTACAGCACAAATCTCCCTTTTGTAAGGTTATGTGAACTGCAGGCCCATCCTATTTCCCTCTTCATTTTCCAGTAGCAATGAGAAGAGAATCTTCTTTTCACCAAGGCCCCTTCAATGGTACCTCTAACCACAGATGCTTAAATAGTAGGCCAACTAACCAATGAATGAAACTGACACAGAAGGGAACAAAATCAACTTTCACCCACATAAAGTGATTCCTCAGGTACTTTGTCACAATATTAGAACCCCGCTAAATTTATATTTTAAGACAATATTGTAAATCAACATTTTGAAACACACTTATTTTTTTGTTCTGATCCTTGAGTTTTAAGTCAAAGACTGGGCACGGTTCTTAAGCACTTTTTACTCAAGATTAGCACTGTAGTACTTGAGCCACCGTTCAACTTTCAGATTTTGGTGGTGAATTGAGATAAGAGTGTCATAAACTTTTCTGCCTTTTTGAGATTTTTCCTGACCTGTAATCTTAGATCAGAGAACATTAGAGTTCTGAGTAGCTAGGAGGGCAGATATGATCACAAGCACCTATCCTTATTAAGTTATTATGTTCCTTTTCTATTCGAGAGTCACTCAATAAAATTGTTAGGTTGGAAATAATTAAATGTTTGATACATAGGATACAAATTTCTAGGTGTACATGTACCAAACCTAAGGCTTGAATTCAGGAAATGAGTATTGTATCTGAGCTTAATTGCTTAAGTCAAGCAATTCACAACTTGAACAAGAGCTCCACTTCCATCGTTATTACAGGTTAATAGGAGATAAGTGTCCTAAAGACTCTCATGCTTGGTCTGACTCCAAACCATGATATTCACATTTCAGCCATCTCAGTAAGTATGGTTACAGGAGAATGTTGCTAGCACCAACCCAGATAAACAATTTAGTGTTGAATTTTGCTTACCTGTACGTTTTTCCATCATTATGTTTAGATCCAACTCACCTCTGTAGTTCCTATGGCCCACTGCACCATATCTTCCGATAAAGACAGCTGATGGCCATGTAGAGCATATGGAGAAAACGTTCCTATTTTCACCTCAAGTTGAAGACCTTCTGGAAAATTCCAAATGTTCACAATGTCATACTCTGCCTCAAATTTCCTTCTCTCATCCCAAATCACTTGGTCTCCAGCAGCATTGTTAAATTGGATATTCTTCAGGAAAGCATGCAGCTAAAAGAGATGCATCATCTTATGGTGAGGTCTATTCTAGATCTAAGACAGAAAACTTGAACTAAGAAAAACTCCTCATTGCATTTAATATCACATTCAGAATTAAGGCTTACAACAGACATCTAATAAGGTATCCCATAAGAAAAACTATGGAGGAATAAAAATATTATTTCTTAACCTTGGTCACTCAGAAAGGAGTTAGAAGGCTTCTTCTTAAGGGAAACTAATTCTACATATAGTCATGAATGAAACAATTCTAAGTTGCCTACCTGCAGTTTGCCACAGCCATAAATTTTATGATTGTGTATCAATTGAGCTTGCTAAAATTTCAAAACAAAAGGTAGAATTATCCTAGATCACTTTTTTTTTTTTTTTTTGCCAGTCCTGGGCCTTGGACTCAGGGCCTGAGCACTGTCCCTGGCTTCTTCCCGCTCAAGGCTAGCACTCTGCCACTTGAGCCACAGCGCCGCTTCTGGCAGTTTTCTGTATATGTGGTGCTGGGGAATCGAACCTAGGGCCTCGTGTATCCGAGGCAGGCACTCTTGCCACTAGGCTATATCCTCAGCCCCCTAGATCACTTTTGAAAAATGGATAATTTTGCTCAGCAGAACATCCTTTGCTACTTCTTAAGAAATTAAAAGGGGAAAGATGAATTAACAGTTTTCAGGACATTAGCTATGATCATGGTGAAGTTATCTGCAACTAAGAATTTATAAAAGCAGAATACATATGTTTCTTTTTATTGACCTGCTTGTGTGTAAGGTCATATGAACACATATGTAGAGCACATCACAGATAATTAATCAGCTATAATGTCTTGGATTTTTGAAACATACTTGAAACATTGCATTTCATACAGTGAGCAACCTCTCTAAGGAGTGACTGTGCTCATGATGTATGCCATCCAAGAGTGAAGACCTTACCTGTGCAGGGGAAGGCAGTGTCCCTTTTCGGTTTCCCATGGTTTGCATTTCCGTTTGATGAAGAAGCATATCATGGAGAGCCTGGGCCACAGAATACACAGCATTGTGTATATTGTAACTGTTTCCAGACATAGTTAAGTCATAATTATGCCTAGGTAACCAATCCAAGGAGGCATCATGAGGACAGTTCTCCCATGTTACACAGTCAGATTCAGAAATGGAACAATTAAAAGAGAGAAACCACAGTCGAGCAAGGAAAAAGTCTTCTGGGTATTTGGAAGGGCTAACTGCCTTGACAAAATCTGTGAATCCAGAAACATATGGATGATGATGTGAGAAAATCAGAGGTACATGGAAGGATCCTAGCAGGAAATATTTCTTTCTGAGGGTTAACTCCCACTGTGAGTTCAATATACAGACTTTGCCCTTTATTAACACTTGTTCAACCCATTTCATTAAATCTAGTAGGGATTCATCATCACCGTATATGATGAGAATGTTTGATGAAGATTTATTAATCTGGTTATAAAGGGACATGATTTTGAGTGCATATGATATGGCATTGGTTGGAATCACTAGCTCAAAGGCTATACAAACTCTGCTCTTGGCCATTTCTTTTTTCAATTCAGGAAGAATCCACAAACCATTCTCATCTTCTAAGGTGAACATTCCTACCCAGTTCCAGTTGAAGTGAAGCAGTAAGGAGACCATGGCAGTGGCCATTGATGTGTCCTTTGGGGCCATCTGATAGAGAGCAGGGAACTTGTTACGGTCATTCAGGGCATGATCAAAAGGCCCAAAGGTAAGCTAAAGAGAATGAAAATTAGACAGCCCATGAATGAGAATATTACCATCTATCACAATCTCTGTATTGAAGTGTATTAACTAAGTAACCAGTAAAATTAGATGGAAAGTCATTTTTTATCAAAAATTTTCCATTTTTTAAATTGTTTTTCTTTTAATCGTTTTTAATTGTTTTCAAATATTTTAATAGTTGTGCAATATATCAATGTACTCATAAAATACCTTTGATCTTTGTCATTTCTGTCTATAACTCCTATCTTTACCATCCACACCCATTCCAACTTTCCTAAGTCCATTTTTATAACTTCATGTTGAATATTATGTTTCATTTCCTACCCAACTTCTTCAACTCCCCTTTCCTCTGCTCTGTTAAATATAAAATATATATTATATATTAAATTATATATAATATATTATATTATATATGTATATATATCACCTTCCAACAAAATAGGTTTCAGCTTTCCATCGTTCATTTATTTGTATACTGTCTGTTACTTGGTCAGCCATATTACACCTTGGGATTCCACCCTATATAAACAATCAACTAGTCAGATGGATCATGCATATACACACATGGCTTTTTATGTATGGACTTTTAAAGTATGGACTTATTTCATATTTTGTAGTCATATTTTAGCCCTAACTTTCATATATGAGAGGACACATGTCCTCTCTCTTTCTGAACCTGACTTCATTCAACATAATGTCTTGCATGAGTGTGTGTGTGTGTGTGTGTGTGTGTGTGTGTGTGTGTACAAGACAGCTAGTAGAGTACAATGAACTCAGGGTCTCATGCACTAGGTTGATTTTTTCCCTCAAGGCTAGCACTCTGCCAATGGAGCCACACATTCACTTCCTGCTTTTGGCTGGCTAACTAGACATAAAAGGTTTGTGAGTAACTGGGAATACAGGTGTGAACTAGCAGCAGATTGGTCAACATATCTCCACACTTTAAAATCATTTCCTATTTCTTGCTTCAAAAAATACCTTTAGTCTGCTCTTAATTTTTTTATCCTCTTTGCTCACATAGAACTATAAATATCCAATTATTTGGAACTCATTTTTTTGATATCACAGTTAATTAGGCTCACACATCCAGTATCTTCCTATTATTCTTTTCTATCACTTGAAAATGGCACAAAATTAGACATTTATTTAATAACCCCCACTTTCCCACCCTCACCTGTGGATACCTGTAGAGGCTCAGCAACATTCCAATCTGGGAAGATGTTAATCCTGATGGTCCCGTAATCACTGCTATTGATTTTATGTCTCTCATACAAGAGTAATTTGGACTCTTGTACTTCCCAAAGAGGCAAGTGAAGTGATTTTTAAATGCTAGCCAATCTCCAAATTGAACATCATAGATATCAAATCCCAGAGACAAGTTGTGTAAAAGATGAGAATTTTTGTTGATTCCTTCAACAGCAAAAGCCAAGGCTAAAACAAACTGGTAGTTTTTGAAGATAAACCTAAATAATGAGCATAGAAATTTAGGAGGAGTAATTCAAAACATATGACATTAATGGATTGAATATTGCTTATTTATTTTTTTGGCCAGGGAATAGTTTAAAACATTACACTATCTTAAATGAGTTAGTACTTGGATAGTGGACCATATCTGACATGAAATAATGACACAGTGGTTAGTTTGATACAGTAACTTCTTATCTACAGTAAAAGACAGAGAGAAAAAGAGAGAGAGAGGAGAGAGAGAGATACAATGTGTGTATGGATAGGTGTCAGTGTCCTGGAGCTTGAAATCAAAGCGTGGACACTTTCCTTGAACTTTTTTGCTCAAGGGAAGCATTCTGTTACTTGAGCCAAAGCTCCACTTCCAGCTTTTGGATGGATAGTTGGTGATAAAATTCTCAAGGACATTCATGTCCAGGCTGGCTTCAACCCTCAATTCTCAGATATCAGTCTTTTGCATACAGAGGATTACAGTCATGAGTCACCAGACTACAATAAGAATTTTAATCAATTTCCTCAAAATATGTGTCACAAAATTTTTTTTCAGACCACTGGCCAGTAGAGAAGGAAAGGTTTCTGTAACCTTTTGGTACAGAATTCGTGCCGCTGACTCAGGTTGTCTCTAATAACATCACTTCATTATCAACCATGATAGCTGTAATGCAGGAGATATAGGGATGTTGGAATAAAGTGAACAACTTACCCCCTGGAAAGGAAAAGCTACACTGAATGACACAAGTGTCTTCTACTGACAGGCAGAAAGTCACTCAGGAGTATGTGCAAGATAGAGCAATGAAACTAAACTGCTTCAGGTACACTAGGGATGGCAGTCAGAATAGAAAAGACAAAGGATATTGTTTTTCACACCCAAGTTCCCTCAGCCATTGCCAATCCTGAAAACAAAGCAGTAAATGAAAATAGAATGATAAGTTACTTACGGATTACTGTCTTCTTTCCTGGAACCATCACTGTTATTGTCATCTGTTCCTAAAGTGTAGAGAGGGAAAAATCCAGCAATCAGCACATCTCCATCCATGTGTGCTCGGTGCTTCATTGTAGAAAAGCAGCCACTGCCAGCCAAGGACTTGACAGGAAGGGGAAGCTGGAGAAGAATGAGTATGAAGATCAAAGGGCACATTCTTGAAGCATCTGCCAAGCTGAAATTCTTCCTGGAAATGAAGGTTGCAGTGCCAAGTATGTATACTCATATACGTTTGTATGTATGCATATGTGTCTTTTTATTGGCAGAGGTTTACACTGTAGCCCATGTTCTTTCATGGATGCCTCTTGTGCATCCCCAGGGAAGAATGTGTAAAACTCTTCCCTGAGGCCCTGAATCTGAGGCTTTGCATCCAGGAGAAAAACAAGATTGAAAACATGTTTTCCTGTTTTTCTTTTTAACCACAGGTGCTATGATGTTTCCAAGACCACAGATACTGAAGCCCCAGAGATGAAAGTTATATTTGGTCCACCATCTGTGTCAAGATAGTAATTGCATGAAAGCCGTTTGGGAAGATGCCACTAGATTGCCTCAGAGGATAATATTTGCATGTGAACTGTGAAATGCCAAGAAAAATTTCTAGGCCATTGAGATGTCCACCAAACATGAGAGCACCATACCCATAGGGTCAATTCACATACCCAATATCCATTAGAGCCACAGAGCATTGCTGGCTGATGCAAGCAGGTTTCAGCAAGTATTCCATATACAGTGGCCTCTACAAATGTACTCATTTAGTATTACCTAAGGAAGCTATGATGCTGCTGAAGTGTATAATCATTCAATGCCAAAACTTAGTTTCACGATTACATTCTGAACTTTCACCTTCAAACGGGTTTAAATTTTTTTCGAAACTTTCAAATATAAATCAGGTTATTTTCATGATGCACCTGTCTGAGAACATGTGGTAATATATCTCATTCTTCTCTATCATAAGCCTTGGTCAATACAGAAAACAACTCTATATTTACTCTTATCACAATACATCAAAATTTCATGAAGAGACCTCATTGGCCCCAGAGAACAAGGCCATTGTATGTCATTTTCAACAAAGTAGCCATTTTCACAATATTGTTTAGGGCTATCCGTGAACATGAAAGGATGAAAGGTCTTTACATTTTCTGCTATTTGTGATGATTTTGTTCAGACTTCTTTAGTTTTCACTATAAAGCTCTTATATCTCTTTGTTTGGGTTAGTTCATAGGTTTTTGGGTTTTTTTGTTTTTTTTTTTTGAAGCCATTCAAAATGGACTTGTTTTCATGATTTCCCTTTCAGCTTGTACACTGCTAGTGTATGGAAAGGCTACTGATTTTGTGAGTTGATTTTGTATTCTGCTTCTTTGCCAAAGTGGTCGATCAATTCTAAGCTCTTGGCTCTTCAACATGGAGCTTTTTGGGTCTTTGAAGAATAAGATCATGTTGTTTGCAAATAGGGATAGTTAAATTTCTTCTTTCCCTATGAGAATCTTTTTAATGTGTATTTTCTTTCCTGATTTCTATGAGTAGGAATTCCAGAACTATATTGAAGAGGAGTGGAGAGAGTTCATATCCTTTCCTCTTCCTGATTTTAGGGGAAATATTTTTAGTTTTACCTCATTCAGTATGATATTGGCTGTTGATGGGTCATTTATAACTTTACTATTTTAAGGAACGTTCCTTCTATCTATAGCCTCTCCAAAGCTTTTAACATAAATTGATGTGTTTTTTCAGTCTTTTTCTACACTTATTCAAAGGATCACATGGTTTATGTGTGTGGCTCTGTGGGTATCATGAAATATATTTATTGATTTATGTATCTTAAACCAGCCTTGCATCAATGGGATGAAGCCTACTTGGCCATAATAAATTATTTTCATTTGTTTCTGGTTCTATTGGGTATTATCTCATTGGAGAGCTTTGCATATGTGTTCATCAGAGGAGTTATTCTGTAGTTATTTTTATATTTGGCCCTTACCTGATTTGGGGATGTGTGTAATGGCTTCATAGAATGGGATTGGAATTGCTCCATCTGTTTCCAATTCATGGAAATGCTTGAGAAATATTAGTGCTACTTTGTCTTTAAAAGACTTATAGAATTGAGCTGTAACACCATTCGATCTTGAGCTTTTCCTTGATGGAAGACTTCTGGTTACTTCCTCAGTCTCTTATCTTTTGTCTTGTATATTTCTTCTTAGATGCTGTTCTTTATGGTTCTCTGAAGAGTGAGTTTTTTTCTCTCTTGAGATTGGCAAGTTTTAAGTTATTACTTTATTGAATTTATTTTCCTTACAAAATTTATTTTAAAGGTTATGTACAGAGGGGTTATAGATACATAAGTAAGGTCATGAGTCATTTTTTGAACAGTTCTTTCTCTTATTTACACTCATTTCCCCTGCCCTCCATGACCCCCATACCCCCAAGTTGTAAAGTTTGTTTCCAATATAGACTCTGGTATTGTTGGTTCATTGTTTCATCCTTTGTTTCACCATTTCTGTGAGTCTACTTCTCAAAATCAGAGAAAGTTATACACAAGACAAAAGATACAGAAATTGAAATTAGTGACAACAGAAAATAAACCAAATGAACAAAATAAAGGAAAGAATTAGCTACAAACAATATACTAAAAGAATAATCCTGTTGCTTCCATTTCTTGGAGTGCATTTCAATAAGCATCATGTTATATACTCATATGCACATAACTATAGAACTATTATCACCAATGAGGGAAATCACGCAGCCTATGTTTCTTTGGGTTTGGCTTGCTTCACTTAATATACTTTTATCCCAGTCTTTCCATTTCCTTATAAATGGTGCAATAGCATTATTTCTGTTGGAAGCATAGAATTCCATTGTTGTATATATATCGCATTTTCTTGAATCATTTATTTACCACTACCGATGGACATCTGGGCTAATTCCATATCTTAGCTCTGGTAAATAATGCAACAATGAATATGATTGTGCTGTAGCTTTAGTGTGGCCTTGTTTATAGGCTTTGGTGTGTATTTCCAGGAAGGGGATGGCTGGGAAATAGGGAAGCTCTATGTTTATTCTTTGATGAACCTCCATCCTGCTTTCCTAAGTAACTGAATAACTTTATTTTCCCATCAACAATGTAGTAATGTTCCCCTTGGGCCACATCCCTGCCAACATTTTGTATTATTAGTTTAATTGATATTGGCCCTTCTAACTGGATTGAGGTGAAATCCCGGTGTTGTTTTGATTTGCATTTCTTTCTGACCAGAGATTTTTAACATCACTTCGTGTGTCTATTGGCCATTGTTTTTACTTCCTCTGAGAAATCTCTCTAAGTCTTTAGCCCATTTATTCGTGGGGTTATTGAGTTTTTGTGGGTCCATGTGCACACTGAACTTCTGTGACACGAACACCATCGATGACTATTTCTGTGACATGCTCTCTTGCTAAAGATGTCTTGCAGCAGCACTTAGGTCAAAGTTCCATGGTATGCATTGTGCTGGGGACAATATTCCTCTGTCCATTCTCATCATCCTCATCAATTAGGGCTTCACTCTTTCCAGCCACTTCTACAGTAGCTCCTCTAAATTCAGATCTAAATCTTGAACACCTGTGTTGCCTACATAATTGCTGTTTTCCTGTTCTCTGGAACAGGTACATTTGTATATGTCACTCACGCTCTATACAAATGAGTGAGGAAATCTCCTCTTTCTTTTATCCCATTGTAATTCATATGAGGAAAATTTTAACCCACATTTTCAGAAATCAAGTTGTCAATGTTATGGTGAGAAAAACACTGATTAGGAAAGAGTTTTCATCAGGAAGTATCTGCAGTTACAGATATAAAATCTATTTTCTTGTCAGTTGAATTGGAAATACCATTTTTTTCTTATTATAGTAATGATGACTTGAATATCCACTTAAGGTGTTTTGCCAATTTTTATCTATAGTGTATTTCTTTTCACCCATTTAACAAATATCTATAAAGAAAAATTTTTATCCCTCATTTATTGACATTGTAGCTTTTTATTCTGAAGGAAATGATCTTATAATCAAATAACTTTAGGATGAACTTGTTTCTTACAAAGGCTTGCAGTACTTTATTTCAATTTGTTATTGTCATTTGGAAAAATAAGCAATTTCTTTCTACTCTTTGCTTTACATCCTCCATTTAGAAGGAATATGACTATACTTTAACACCAGTAATTCATAAATATGGAAAGTCTGACCTGCAAACCACTATGTGCTTTAGGCATTGTCCAGCATTAAAATTCTTTGGGCAAAATTTTTATATTTATCTGTATACATGAAAATGCACACACATACACACACACACACACACATACACGAAAGGAGGCATTTAGCAAGAGAGGTATCATGATGGGTTTCAGAAGCCATGTCAGCAACTGCTGAGAATATGATGAACTTGCATACATCAGCTTCCCAGGTAACAGGGATTACCAACCTAATTCACCTGGCTAATTTTCAGCTTTGTAATAAAAAACCGAAGACTGAATTCTGGGGTTGTGGGAATTGTTTTGCATTTTAATTGGTGGTGGGTACCCAACCCCACACACTTGTCACAACTAATCAAATTTTGCACCAAAGGCAACCAAGTTTTATCATGTGTGCATTTTAAATAGCAATAAGTAAACAGCAAAGTAAAAAGGGTGCTTATGTTCTGAGTGTTTTTGTCTTAACCCTCTTCTTTATTGAAACCATTTTCACACCCTTTTCAATGAAATTCTATGCAACACACACACACACACAGAGTATAGTTTTAAAAATTGCATTTTACATAATGGTTGTATTTTATCAATTGTATAGTGTAGGACCTTCTTCATCTTTCTAAAAGTTAAGGCTTACATTTTATATGCAAGCTATTCTTGTCTCAAAAGATCAGGAAATATTTTATATTATTTTTCCAAAATTACTACATCTCAACCAGTACCAATTACCTTTCAACTCCACTGGTTCAACAGTTTTTCTCTTTCCCAACAAATGAGCTATCAAATGGCTTTCCAGGACTGCAAAAATGTAACTAAAAAATCTTAGGAAAATTCAAGTATCATCTATAAATAAAGCACTAGTTCTAAAATAGAAGTCACCTTTAATTAAGTAAAACGCATAAAATGGCATAGGCATTAAGAAGACTTGAAAGTGGTAGACATGAAAGCAAGAGAATATGTTTATTCTAAGAATTGTACTTAAGCAACAGTGTGGCTTAAGTACAATTCAATATCATGGACCACAATAAATATATATTGACAATTACATGTTGTTTTTACTTCACAAATTAAATACGAATTTTCTAACAAAAACCTTTAATATACAGTATTTACAGTTGGATTGTATTTAATGATATATATGATATATATTGTATATATAATATATAATATATATATTATATATATATAATGAAATACTGGCATTTGACTGTTTCATATTCTTGCCCAGGGGAAGACAGAGAAGCAATGGAACTTCTGTCTCACATTTCCTTTTAAGCACCATATGTGAGATTTCTTCAGAATTGCTATTTTTTTTTACTGTCAAAACATTAATTGCTTTATAAGATAAAGCCCATTATTAAAACAATAAAAGAACAAATACACCCTTTCTTGGTAATCTTAGACATGCAAAATAGTTTTTAATAATAGAAATTGTGCTAATGGCTAGGAATCACAGAAAACTTACTGTTAAAATGAGTGTAAACACAGCACCCCCTAAATTTCTCTCCAGAAAGTCAAAATGATATAAGATTAAAACCCTGCGAGTAATATGTGAAAATTATAAGTTCTCTGTACTATGATTTCAGGTGCAAAATGTTTTAGTTTCAGATCAAATCTTCTTTCTTTGTAAAGTTTTTCTCAAGGCTGTTTTAAGATCCTTGTTTCTCAAGCTGTAGATAAAAGGATTCATCATGGGAACCACAATGGTGTAAAACACAGAGGAGATTTTCCCCTCATCCAGGGACCCAGCTGATAAGGGTTTAAAACACATAAATTCCCCTGATCCAAAGAAGAGAGAGACAGCAATGATGTGGGAGCTGCAGTTGCTGAAGGCTTTTGACCTGCCCTCAGAGAAGCTCATGTTTAGGATACTGGAAAGAATAAAAGTATAAGAAATTAAGATTGTGAAACTGGGCACAATGATATTGATGACTGATGCAATGAAAATCTCCAACTCAGAGACATAGGTGCTAGTGCAGGACAGCTGTAATAAAGGCTGCACATCACAAAAAATAGTGGTTGATGATGTTTCTATCACAGAAGGTCAGTCTCAGGACACATCCAAAAT
Source organism: Perognathus longimembris pacificus (assembly GCF_023159225.1). Lineage (NCBI taxonomy): Eukaryota > Metazoa > Chordata > Mammalia > Rodentia > Heteromyidae > Perognathus > Perognathus longimembris. Next base: position 46,708,674 of record NC_063178.1, read on the forward strand.
TGACCATGGAACCAGAAAATACCACCAGGTAGGAAACAAGGATAAGATAGGAACACACATTAGGGGACATGGAAATGTTATAGAGCAGTGGACTGCAGATGGCCACATAGCAGTCATAAGCCATCATTGTCAACATGAAGCATTCAGAAATAATGAAAAAAATAATAAAGTAGAGCTGACTCATGCATCCAATGTAAGAGATAATATTCTTGCTCAGTACAAAGTTCATCAGCATATTAGGGGTAATCACAGAAGAGTAACAGAGGTAGATGAGGGACAAATTAAAAAGGAAAAAGTACATGGTGTGGTGAAGATGTGAATTCAATGCAATGAGAATTATCCCCAAATTTCCCAATGCAGTGACCGCATACATTATTAGAAACAGAAGAACCAGGGGTATTTGTAAGTTCACCTGGTCTGTTAGTCCCATCAGTATGAATTCAGTCACAAAAGAGCCATTTGTTGGACCCATTCTATAGGAAATATTTTAGACAGAGGGAAATATTTTGTCATTAGAGAATGCTTTAGATATTCCAAATTCTTCATCTTCCACAAGCCTGAAATTTCTGCTGGGAGACAGTTAAATGCATTTTCCTGAAAATCTTAGAATCTGCCTTTCATTCTTTGTAGATATTAAATGACATTTGCCACCTCTTACTGGTGTCATCAACATTAAATACATTTAAGTCCATCTCCAATTTAGCCTACATAGCTAAAGCTAGTGTGGTCATAGGCAAACAGGATTTAGAGAAACAAAGGGAAAAACGATAGGATTCTTCTCTCCTCTCTCTTTAAGGTTTCACTTTTTGTTGACTACTGAAACCGAAGCCAGATTCCTCATTACCCTGGTGCTTAAACCATTAAACTTAGAATCATGAGCACTCCTTCTAATCCAAAGCAAAAATAGAGCCCAGAAATATGTGCTATTGCCCAATGTCATAAGAAAATTCGTAAATGTAGAACAGTAAAAGCCCTCTCCAATGAGATGAAACTTTCTATTTAAAGTACTGCAGACCCCATGTCAACTGATTCTGAACATTGTTGGCTCCCTTTCCAAAGATATTTTTCTACCTATTTCAGTTGACTTGTAGGATTGCAGAACATGGGATGGAAACAGCATATTTTTCATCACTTAGCTCTATCTGGAAAAAATGAACACATTATGCTAAACAAAATAAGGAACTACTGGTATAAAAATACTGAATGATCTCACCTGTTAACATTGCCATAAGCATAGAATAGAGAACACTGTACTGAGAACAGTGGAGAGAATATCAGATGGTATTGGCCAAAGATTCAGAAGTTCCAATTATTCAACAAGATTGGATTTAAGAGATCTATCATGCTTTACATTACCAAGTGACTTCTGTATTATTACTAAATATTTAATAAAAGGAAATATCCTTTCTTTTCTTTTTTTTTTTCTTATTTGTTGTCAAAGTGATGTACAGAGAGGTTACAGTTTCATACGTTAGGCCTTGGGTACATTTCTTGTACTATTTGTTAATTCCTTTATATGGTCACTAAATATATACACACCAAAACACAATAATACATAATTGTAGCTATGAAATATGCTAATCAACTTGGTTGTGGAGTCATTTCGCAACTTATGTGTTAATCAGATGATCAAATTGGGTATCTCATGCAACTGATATGTCTCCTGTAAGCTTATTTCCTCAAAGAAATATATCCAACAATTTACATGGCAGATATAGACCCAAAAGTGCTAAATATAAAAGAAATTATGCTATCAACAGGTTTGCAACTTTCACTCCTTAAGTGAGAAAAACAGTGCTTATTCATAGTTGTTATGTATCCATGCTCTTGCTCATGGAAACATGGAATCTCCTTCTAACTATTAGATTCCTTTGCTTTGAAGAGAAAAACACACTTAATATCTTATATTTCCTGGAAATCTGTCGTCGGGGTCCTAGTGTATAATGATTTTGTACCCTAAGATATGACAAAAATAAACATCAATTCTTTTGATCACTTTGCCACTTTAAGAGATAACAGAAGATTTTGCCCAGGTTCAAAGTAATTGAAAGTCTTGGTTATAAGCAAACCACAGCTTTCTCCAACTCTTTCCAGCAAACAGATGCCAAGTCTTAATAGGAAAGCTTTGGATTATATTCACAACTACGTGTAGAAGCATGAAGAATTCCCAAGGGAATTCTTTACTCAATTTTTTTCTCTCAGTGTTTTCTCAAGCTTTACCTTCTCACTGGGGATTGTCCGTCCTTCAGGGTAGAGCTAATATTAGAGTTTCCCTCTCATTGTGTATTTTCCATTCCTCAATGTAGAGCAAATATTAAACTGTCTTCTTTCCCTCACCGGATCTCTTCAGGGAAATCTACGTCACTCTTTTCTGCTTTTATGATCGTTTCTTTTTGTTGAGCTTATTTTATTTTATTAATGTTTAATTTTATTATCTATAAGTAGTTGTACAAAGGAATTGTCAATGAACAAGTAGTTTATGAATACACTGTGTCTTGATCAATGCCATTCCTTTCAATATCATCACCCATCCCTCCCTCCTCACCCCATCCTTCACTCATCTTAATGTTGCAGGTTATACACTGTATTATTGTCTACATTTCTCACTCTTTTCCGCTTACTTTGTCTACCCATTACCACTTGACCCCACCCAATCCCTGTCAAGTACCCACTTCTTGCGTTTCTATTTTGCTGAATATTGATTTTTGCCGAATTTTGATTTTGCCTTTCCAGGCAGCATCACGATTTGAGATCTCCTTTGAATCTACCATATTTCAGTTAATACACTTGTATACCAGCCAACATAGTTACTTAGGAGTTTGTAGGCTAAAGTGAGTTTCCACATACAAGGGTAAAGATGGATCCTTTGTCTCTTTGGGCCTGACTGACTTCACAAAATTTGCCAGATGTACATAGGATAACGGCCTAATATCCAGAATATACAGAGAACTCTAAAAAAAAAAAACCTTCAAAAACACAACAGCCCAATTAATGAATATTCCAGTTTGCTAATGGGAATTTTCTAAGAAGAAACAAAAATGGTCAATAGACACATGAAAATGTGCCCAATAACTGTCCTTCCTATTTCTATTTTAAACATTTGAAAGGACGATAGATACAGAAAATTTATTGTCTTCATTGTAATCTAGTGTATTCTCTCTACAGGCAAGCAGTGTTTCAAGGATAAGCAAGTTTTTTGTTTTATTTTCCTGCTTTTGTTTCCTACGTGCTATGGATTCACTTGCCATCTCCTTATGTATGATAGACAAACTCATCCCTAGATTCCTCATCAATGTTTTCTTTAAATATTTTTCATTATCAATTCTGGGTTTTAGTTTAAGGCCTGACCTCAGGTGGACTAGACAGGTGTTCTACCTATTTTTCCCACAGTCCCAGGATTTTTTTTTTGAAACACAAAAGAATCTATTTTTGGTAAACTGGATAATTTTGCCTTGAATTCATAATTAGGCAGAGAATTTGGCCCTGTAGGTCACTCTTCTGTCATCTTTTCCCTTCCACAACTTCCCCATAACCTTCCCTATTGTCTCCTTGTCAGTCCTTCGTACGACAGTTTCTCCACTCCTGGGGAATCACCTAGAAGACACCCTGTGGAATGGTGTGTGAATCAGGGCTGATTGTTAGGAATGGTGAAGAGGCTCTTTTGAGTGTTGAGACTTGGATCCAGGCCTTCATTCATTGGTGATATTTACAATGAAGCAACAAAAGAAAAGAAAGTCTTGAAGTCTGTGGCTGGTATCTCATGTTGGTAACTTTAGCTATTCCAGTGGATGACATAAGATAGCCAAAGTTTCTTATCTCCCGTCCATCCACAGGAATCCAGAGGTGGAGCTGAGGTTCAAGTGGAAGAGTGCTATCCTGAAGCACAGATCAGGCACTATGCCCAGACCTTGATTTCAGGCTCTAGGTTTGTGACACACACACACACACACACACACACACACACACACACACACACACGTGGGGGAAGACACTTTTTTGGAGATAGAATCAGTCTATTTAGCCAGACCTGTACACCAGAAGAGAACATTCTGATCTTGATTCTCTATAGCAACTCCTTCCATGTGTGGTCAGCTCCAAAGCAGAGAGAGTTAATGCGTGCAGATTCCCATACTTTCACACAAATGCCAGGTGCCCCAACATATTCTCTCATGGTGGTCTTGGAGTGCCCACATGGGTCCTCAGGGTGCCTAAGGTTCAACATTCATGTCACTTCCTGCCTTGGACCAGCCTGCTACCTATGACATGCCTAAGCCACTCACATTGCAGGGATTGAGATAGAAAGGCCATCATTATGGGGACTGAGGCAGTATAGAGTGGGTGAAAACTCAATGTGTCTTGTATGGAATTTCTTATATGTTGCCTACCCATCAGGGGCATGCATGGATGTGTATTTGTGTTCTTGGTTAAAGATGGCCCTTCTTTGAAGAGGTGAAGTCATGAATTTAGTGAGCAGTAGGGTGACTATGCCCCAAAAATCTTCCATTCGGGGAGTTTTCAGTGTGGACGACAACCACTCATCTTTCAAGTGGTTCCCCTGATGGATCCACCCTGTGCTCCTATCCTGGTGTCTGCTTCCCATCCTGAATGTCTCCTGATCCTTGACATTGGACAGGATGTGTGTAGGAATTAGCCTTATTAACCCACTCTTGTAGGTGTCTCAAAATTTCCCCAACCTCCTGTTGGATATGCAGCACCAGAGTAGGACTGGATTCTTGAGGAGTAGTGGTGCCCACATGTCTGTGTGAATGGTGAATCTCTATCCCAAGGGATGGGTTTCTGTGCTCAGGTCTGCATAATAGACCACCTCCATACATACTTTATGGAAGGTTATTCCTCCATAATGTCCTGAAATGGTCAAGCAGCTGTCTGTCTACTCGTGACTTAGCAAGTGGTTAAGTTTACGACATTTTCCCACAGCTAATCTGTCCATCCTAAGGCTTGAGTTTGGAAGTTGGAGGCTAGACCACCCTAGGAAGTGTTGGCAATTCATTAAAGTATGTTTCTTCTATGAAAATATTAAGAAGAACTCTGATTAATGTTATACAAAAATTGGTTATGTCCCCAAATTAAAACATGTCAAATCATATTTCAGAAGATCCTTGTGTCAGGGCTAGAGCTTACATTCTAGGCTAGAGCTTATGATGAAGGTCATCGCTACGCCTCTAATAATATCAATGCACCTATGGAGAAACGTTGAATGAATACAGAAAGATCCCAGCCTAGTCCTTACACTGCAGAATTCTCTAATACTTTCCTTTCTTTGTCTGTATAATTGTCATATTCAACTACAGCAAAGTATGTCAAATGGTCATCCCTTTAATTGAGACACATCATGGAGTATTTTCATCTTTCTTTACTTTTTGAAAAATGAAAATACCTACCCTTAAAGAAATTAGTGGTAATTTAACTCAAAAGAGTTAAATATTACCATATTTTCAAATAAAATACAGAATACACATAAAATACAGAACTGAACTAACAGATATTATAAGTAAAATGGAGAATGTGATACTGAATTGCTAAATATGCTCAGAAAAGTGCCATATATTTCAAAATGTAAACATATGGCTAATGTTATAAGAGGAAAAGTATTTAGTGTCAAAGTAAAATAAAATGGAAAGAGAGTCTAAATCCATATATTGAAGTTGATGTCTGATACTCAAGCCTTTGTTACAAGGGAAGAGAAGGGATGGGAGAAGTGAAGGAAAGGAGAACCATTTGAAAGAAAAGGTATGAAATTTCAACCAAAGATATTAATCTTAATATGGTACTACAGAGTGGATCTGTCAATCTCAATACGACCTAGGATGGTCTCAAACTCAGATTCAAGTGAACTTCTACTAGGACTATAGTCACTTCCCAGAGCACTGACTAGTTAATGCATTTTTTAAGTTTTGATATGCAATTTATTTCATTTTCAAGCCCAAATAGTTTATTATTAATAACTTTTAATGTGAAAGAAAGATTAGTCTAAAATTTTTGCATATAGATACACATCGAAATTTTATTCATAGGTGTCAAAACTTCCTTCAATTTAAACAGAGGTAAGTGTTTTACTGAAAATACATTTCATATGATCCTTATCAGCAATAAATGTGTTATTAGTTTTAACATGTTCTTGTCATGTGTTATATTAGTTATAATGGTAAATTATTCTTGACATTATCCAATAAGATATTTTAAATTTCATATATATCTAGCATTCTAAATATACAGATGAAAAAAGCAGTAGTAAAGTCAAGAAATTAAGTAAAATAGCCTGTGTTTTAAGTATAGTTTGTGACTTTAGCACTGTACAGATTGATATGGAAAAAGTAAAGTAGAGTTCAACATGATCAAGATACTTTTTTTCATGGTAAACTTTATTGGGTACATCTAAATTGTATGAAGTATTTTAATGATTCAATATTTGGTGTTTCCATGCTGGGAATTAATATTTTAAGATTCTTAACAAAAACTATCCATTCCTTTTCGAATACTGGTTGCCACACTAGCAAGTAAGGAATTCAAGATTTACAATAGGAACGAATATGGGTCCTTCTTGAAATCTAAAATGCACATGTACTCCTTCTGGACCTTCCAGTAAAGCTGCCTTTGACAATGAAAGGTGAAAAGTACATATATGCCCTTCAATAATAAATTGAATAATACTTTCAGAAGTAACTAGAATGTGGGGCACATTTCACCTTTCTCAAAACAAACAAAACTGTCATATAGCAAAGAAAAAAGTTAATAAAAATAGAATTAAATGTAAGATAAATAGGATCTTATTCCATATTTGCCTTTTCATGGTTGGTAATAAGGAAGTCATCAAATCCTTATGCTCTTGTAGGGATCTGTTATTCACTATGAAGCATATAAGTTACATATACTAAAAATACAGAAAAATAATACTATCTACACTGGAAAAAAAAGCCAACTAAACAACACATGCCATCGTTTGTAGAGTCACATGTTTCTCAATAAAATCTTTTCATAGATAAAGGGTAAAAAATGATTAAAATTTGTGACTGGTTGCCTCATTATTGCTTCTAAATATGTCTCCCCTTTGAATTTTTACCAGAACATTTTTCAGTCCCACTTTGACATCCTTGTTCCTCAATCTATAAATCAAAGGATTGAGCATGGGCCCAACATTAGTGTAGAAAACAGAAGAAAAGAGTCCCTGCTCCATAGATCCAGAAGAGTATTTAAGATACATGAATGATTCAGATTAAAAAAAAATAGCCATTATGTGGGAAGTACAGGTACTGAAGGCTTTTGCTCTTCCTTGAGTGGATTTAACTTGGATAATGGTACTGATGTTAAAAACATAAGAAATAAGATGGTACAACTGGGGATTGTGATGTTAATGCCTACAACAATGATGACTATAATCTCATAGGTGCTTGTACAAGAAAGCACTAGTAGTGGTTGATGACCTTGACATTGCAAAAGGTCAGTCTAAGCATGCAGCCCGTGTGGACCATGGCTCCAGCAAAGCCCATTGTGTAGGCAGCAAAAGACAGCCCTTAACAGACCTGTTGGGACACGGTTATCTTATACAATAATAGATTACATATGGCCACATAGCAATCATAGGACATCGAGGTCAACATGTAGCATTTAGATGTTACAAAAAAGAGAACGAAAAAGAGCTGAAATTTGCACCCAATGTAGGAAATGACATTCTTCTTTAAGACGAAATTCAACATTTTGGGAGTGAAAACAAAGAGTAACAGAGATCAGTAAAGGAGAGGTTGAAGATGAAATAGTACATGGGAGTGCAGAGGTGAAAATTTAGAACAATAAGAGTGATCAAGCCTAGATTACCCACTAAGGCGACAATATAGATTATTAGAAATATGTAAAAGAGGGGTAGTTTGAGTTCTGGCTGATCTATTAATCCAGCAAGAATAAACTCAGTCAAGGAGTCATTTCCACCCAGTATTCTCATCATTGTAAATCTGAAATGACAGAGTAATGCATTAAGAGAGTTCCAAAATCCCTGCCTTCAATCTCTCAATTATGGACAAGTGGTACAATTCAAGTATTTCCCTTTTTGTGTATGATGTCTGAATGGCGAGTCTTATCCTACTTATCAACATTCCAATGACTCTATCGTTTTGTATTTTTACATGAGCTGACTGTGAAAAACCTTTATTCTTGTCCTCCCTAGAGATTTAGGAAGTGGTGTGGCTAAAGTAAAACTCTCCCTACTGATGTACTGAGTCTGTGGAGATGTGTCTCTCAAAATATCTTAATTCTGATCCTTATTCATGTTTTCACTACTCTGTTCCCTTCTGATGATCAAATAAAACAGGAAATTGCTGTAGAACAGCAAATCATACAGACATTCTTCCTAGAAAGGATTTCCTCAAATCAGTGATGTCTGTCCAAATGATAACAGGTATGGGGGAGAGATGTGGTAGCTTAATATTTATAATTAATCATAAACATCAATGTTTTTACTCACTTTTCTATGTGTTTTTCTTGCTAGATGGAAAACGAAGCAAGGTTGGTGAATGTTCTTTCAAAGATCTTACATGGAGATCTGAAAGGAACACATGACATCAGTACAGGTGATATTTGTACTGATGTTTCTGTACTTTTATGACATGCAAATTCTCTCTACATAGATCATATAAAGAAAAGAACAAATTTTCCCTCCACTGACACTCCCGTTTCCTTCATGTCACTTGGAGCTATTCTTCTTGGTCTTGCTACCCAACAAAAGATGAGGGCATGCACTGAGTTTAAGAGGAGACGCAGTGAGGCAGCAGAGCTCCATACTATTGATTATTATTATTCCAGAGACTAATTCTCATTTTTCATTCATTTCATTGTCACAGTGACCAAAAGTAATGGAGATGATATTAACTCACCTGGCTACAACTCAAGTAAATCAGTACTCATCTCTCTTATGAATCTCACCTGCCTTTGTTCTGTAGGATGAACTGGCTTTGGAATTGTTAGTGCTGACCACATCCAGTTACAGAATCTTCCCCGTTGATTGGCAAAAATGTCATCATATAACATTCACAATTAAGGTGCTGAGAATAACCAGGAAATAGAAATCAAACTTTGAATAATAGATCGGCCAACAGGAGAATAATAAAATTTCCAGACTTGCTGCCAGAGTTACAAAATCATCCATCAATGGAATTTGTTTAAGACTTCTAATTCTTTTAGTCCTAATTAGAAAGTCCAAAGAGCTCCTCTTAGTGTCTGTGTTTACCTCCTACTCTATGATAATAGCTGTGAACTTCCCAATAGGGATTTATAGTCTCCTGGGCATAAATGTTAGATGCCTGTGCTGTGACTGATAAAAATGAAAACATAATAAGTCATTACAATTTCTGCTAATCATACAGATAACATTTTAGTAAAAGTTTGTCTGTAATTATGACAGAGCAAATTTAATCATCCTTGTTAGTGGGTCCTTGCTTGGAAACAAAACTGAATCTATTTTTATGGAAAAAACGTCAGGGGCACAGTTTAGTGGACCACAGTAGTGACTAGTCTCCTTAATGTTTTCATCAAGGCAAGCATTTCTTTTCCTTTCTACTCTAACTAGAAAAAAAGTTTGAAGCACTCAGATTAGTGTACTTATAATTTATGAAAGACTAAGTGAATACAGTGTGTTTCCTATAGTGTATTCCCATACTTCTCTCCTGTGTCATTAGAAATAAATTCCATTGTCATTTTGGTTGTAGTTAGTGGTCTCAGTGGAATATGTAAGAGGTATCACACTGCTTCCCATACACCTTACAATCTAATTTTCCAACCCCACATGGAAAGTGAAATCAGTGATCTACTTTTTACTTAGAAGGAGATCACAGTAGTTCTGACATGAACACTAAATTTCTTTCCTTTCTCAGAGACGGGGTCTTTGAAGACCAAACTTATCTTCATGAGCTTATGTTGAAGGCCTAGCAGGGAACAAAATATCTATTCTAGGCTAGAATACTATCTTTTACAGAGTGTACATTATTATATGTTAGCATTATGTGCTGACAGCAATGGCCTCTGATTACTATATGGACATCTGTAATCTATTTCTCTATAACAGTGCCATGTCCCCCAAACTGTGTTGCTTTTTTAGACTTGGTTCCTTCTTCATGGAATTTTCTAGTGCTATGGCCCCTACTGAGTGTGACCTTCTGTGAGGCAAACACCATCAAACACTACTTGTGTGACACCCTCCCTTCATTGGAGCTCTCTTTTGTGGTATGTGTCAATGAACTGGAGGTTTTCATTATGATTGGCATCAGCATCCTTGTACCCAGTGTCACAATCCTTATTTACTAAGGTTTCATCCTCTTCTGCATCTTCCATATCAGCTCCTCTGAGGGCAGGTCCCAAAGCCTCAAAACCACTTCTGCTATATCAATGAATGATGTCTTTTTATATCAATCATTTCCCTTGGACGAACCCTTTAATCTACAATTGAGGATGACTGATATTAAAGCTACCTTGAGGAAAACTCTGAGTAGGAGAAAATATTGATCCTGAACAGTGTCATTCTCTGCTAATAGTTAAAGAGCAGGAAATTTTG